>NW_017671030.1:27541-235668 GCF_001879085.1 Nicotiana attenuata
GCCATCGAATTTTTGGTTATCTCCTTCAAGAAAAGGACATTCAGGTTGGGGGGGGGGGGGGCTTCAAGGTCCAAATGGCTGATCCCATTTAGGTTTCTTAGGGTTGCTTTTAAGTGTCTTCCTAGGGTTTTAGGGGTATTGGGCTTGGATTTTTATGGGCTAGGTCCGAAAATTAGGCCTAAAAATGGGTTGTTTGAGCCCAAATTTTACTCTTTCTCCGTGAACAAGACTAAAAATACTACCTCATTTACTAATTAATCATACTTAAATAAAATAACTATTAAAATAAGACTAACCGTTAAAACAAACCTTTTTTTTGGTATTTTTCAAATATCATACTAAAAGACAAAAATGGAATTAGATTAAAATCATTGCAAAATTAAAATAATATTCCTAAAAACAAAGTGGAACTATTTTTTATTTTTTTTGAATTTTAGGTAAAGTAGATAAATTAAAAGTAACTAGATAAAATATTAATTAGCTAAATAAAAGAAAATATTTTTTAAATTTTTATTTTTGTGATAAAATAAAGTAAAAGGGTCAAAACTAGTTAAAATATTGATATTAGACGTAAACTAAATATTTAAATGCTAAAATATGTAAAATCTTGGGGAGGGTCGAAAATCACATGTCTACAGCTGCCCCTCTTTGACTGGAAACACGAAGTATTTTCAGACAAAGAACGACGAGACAGGTTTTTTGACCCGACCCTTATTTAGAGAGACCAAAAACTAAAAGAAAGGAGAATGTGACCGAGCCTTGGTATCTGAGCTACCTACATATCCTTGGCTACAAAGGAATCAGGCCACGTGTAGTTCAGAAGTAGGAACAGTGATTGAGGTGCCGTTCCGTCGAGGTTCCGGTCCACGGTCCTGTTATTACATCAAAATCAAAAATGAAAAAGACTAACTAAGCCTGTCAACTATGAGTTACAAGATTCCTATCTATAAGTCTTCTGAAGCTTGATCTTGAGTCTTGAATGGTTCTTCATGCAGACTTTAGATTTGAACCTTGACGCTTGCTAGCTGTAGGTGCTAGTTCGTTCTTCTTCAGCTTTTCGGATCAAGACCGGACATGTAGTGCTTGTGACTTCAACCATGTCTTGAGCATTTCACATCTTTCATCTGCTTCTGTATTTGGATTCACTTCCCTCTTTTTTTCTTTTCTTTCTTTTTTCTTGGATTAAGACTTCTTCTTTGGTCATCTCAAACCCTTGCACCTTAAGATAAAACCCTTATTCTTCAAGCAACTCGTTCTACCTCCGATTTGAAACTTGAAATGAATTATGAAATGACTTCCCCCATACTCCAGGTGGGTGCCTGCTACTGACTGGAAATTTGAAATAAATTCCCTTGTTTTCCAGGTGGGCGCCTGATGCTTAACTTTGAGATGTATTCCCTTGTTTTCCAGGTGGGCGCCTGATGCAAAAACTTGAAATGTATTCCCTTGTTTTCCAGGTGGGCGCCTGATGCAAAAACTTGAAATGTATTCCCTTGTTTTCCAGGTGGGCGCCTGATGCAAAAACTTGAAATGTATTCCCGGGCGCCTGATGCAAAAACTTGAAATGTATTCCCTTTTTATCCAGGTGGGCGCCTGATGCAAAAACTTGAAATGTATTCCCTTGTTATCCAGGTGAGCGCCTGCCATTACAACAAAACAGACAAAACAAAAGAAACTTTTCTGCCCCAGTTTGATACTGGGAACATCTGTGAGTGCTAGCAGAATCATGTTATCCAAAAGAGCTACAAGAATTTAAAAACTAAATCCCATTATCCAGGAGGGTCCTGACAACTTAAAATTAAATACCATTATCTAGGAGGGTCCTGAAAATTTAAATTAAATCCCATTATCCAGGAGGGTCCTGAGAACTTGATCCTAAATCCCATTATCCAGGAGGGTCATGAACATTTAAAACTAAATCCCATAATCCAGGAGGGTTCTGAAAACTTCAAATCAAATCCCATTATCCAGGAGGGTCCTAAAAACCTGAAACTAAATCCCATTATTCAGGAGGGTCCTGAAAACCTGAAACTAAATCCCATTATCCAGGAGGGTCCTGAACACTTAAAACTAAATCCCATTATCCAGGAGGGTCCTGAAAACCTGAGAATGAACTTACCTGAGCCATGCTCTCTTCCTGGAGGATCTCTGCAGAACGAACAAAATTCCTTCCTCTTGAACCATGCTTTCCTCACGGGAGGTTCCTGCAGATCGAACAAATTTTCTTCCCCCCCTCTCAAACCGCCTTTGTGCTGACAAAATTTGGGCACGAAATTTGAAAAATTCAAGCTTCCAAGCTTTGATTTGGACATAGTCTTCGTCCCTGTTTCAAACAAAGAAAACTTGTGAGTTTAAACATGGTGGTTGGTTTGTGGCCTTGACTTTGAGGGCGATTGCTCCTTCACTTCCCATGATAACTTTGATTTTAACTCGAAAGACCTTGCTTGTTTATTGAATAACCACTTTACCTGTCACCCTTATCACAGAAAATACCTTTGATCCGTTCAAACCCAATACCCTTTATTTGTTGCATTGTGCTCATGAATTGACATATACAGAACCTTTGTATTTCACGTGAATCCCAAAGCACGCCAAACATTGCCTACTCATGTGCGCATATTGCTCTTTCTTGACTTATACCACTTTGATGTATTAGCTAGACTCTGCTTTGTGCAATTGGAAAGCTGATAGCAAATTTTGAAGTCATTTCTCACTTGTTCTAACCAAACAGACTCAAGGAGAGGAAGCAAACAAAACCAAAGGAATAAAGTAAGGGACAATGGAAAGAGATGATACCTAACAAGAAAATTACAAAATAGAAACTTATCAGATGTGGATACCAACCCTAATGACCATGACATGCACCTTTGGATTAAGCGGCCTAATCTGTCAAGCAAATCTAATATTCAACTCTTGTTGTGCCTCTTCGCCGTGAAACCGGGCTTCAATGCTCCGATTATCCTATCTGATTCACGATTCTTATTCGACTTGTAGTTCCTGAAGGGTTTTCACCATCAAGCCTCTCTTATTTTGTTCTTTCTCTCAACTTACTGTCGCCTTATGGTGCCTGTGAAGGTTTTCACCGATAAGACTCTCTCATTTTTTCTTTTTCTTTTATTTTCTCTGATTCTGTCGATGACAAGGCCTTGACCATAGTAAAAACATCATATGCTCCTGGAATGTCAAGCTCAACACTCTCAAAGTTTATCTGGGAGGTCTTTTTTGGATTGTAATGTGGCTTTTGGACAGGGTTAGAAAGAAAGGATATCATAAATGCTCAAAATAACTAAGATAACAGGGCTAATTTATTTACATTTTTTGGAATCTATTCTAGAACTTTGTCCCAATTTCTAAAACAATGGAATTTGATTTTTCTTTTTGAAATGGAATTTCTAAGGAAAACTACCCCACCCTTGGCTTTGTGGGATTATGAAATATTTTATTTGGTGCGATCGAACCGTAAGGCTGCCTACGTATCCTTAAAAGGAATCAGGTCGAACATAGTTCAAAAGACTACTTTTTGTTACTATTTTCCTTTTCTTTTTCTTTTTTTTTCTTTTTTCTTTTTTTTTTCTTTTTTTTTCTTTATCTCTATTTTTTCTCTTTTTTCTTTTTTTTTTGAATTTTCCTTTTGGAATGAACTTTCTAAAATAAACCTAGGATATGAACTTCTTGTTTTTTTCGTATGACTCTAACTTGATTCCAAAAGAGGGGAGGTCAAAGAAATCAGTACAGGCTCAAAAGGGTATCGAATGGTATAAGTGTTTGGGTAGCTGGAAGAGGGCCTCCCAATCCCTGAAAATGCCAAGTACAACACATGCAACTTGAAATGAAAAAGGAAGAGCACACACAAAATTTCTTTTACACCTTCGGCATTGATATCACTGATATGCTTTCCACTTTTTTTTAGTGCCTTGTCAAGTACAGAGCTCTCGTTGGGTGATTTCTTCTTCACAATGGATACCCTCCGTCTGTTCGGAACAAACTCTCTTGACTTTATCTTGTAAATTGAGGTGCACTTAAACTCAAAACTGCTCGCTTCAAATTGTTTGGGATGCACTCTCCTTTAACGAATCCTTATCATCCTATTAACTTCCCAAATTATCTGCCCCAGTTTCACACATTTCGGGCTTCAAATGATCTCAAAATGTCCAAATCTGTACTTATTGCCCTCAAGTGTCCCTATCATCTTCAAAGTTGTTTCATTGCTTCATGACTAAACTAACATTTAAAATCAGGATGAGAACTACGCTTGCATATCATGTCACTAGAATCAACATGAAAAGACTATAAAAGGAAAAGAGAACTAAACAAAAACTTGACTAGAAACAACAGAAAACAGAAAATTGCATTAGACAGACGGTGAAAGGGTTTGAACCACAAAACAAGCAAAATAAACTAGGTTACAACCTGGAACAAACCTAGATAACACTGAATGAGTTACTACGACTAAAGGAACTAGGCAAAATAAAAGGATAGAAGGGTTTGGTCACAAGACAATATCCGGATTACAACCCTGAAACAACCCGGACAATAGAAATGACAACAAAATGAACCACCAGGACTCCTCCCCGGCGAGTAAAGAAAGGAGTGTCTTTCCAATTACTAAGCTCGACATCTTAGCCACTGAGTTCCACATCAATATTATCAAGACCATTACCAACTTCAATATCATTAACTTCAGTCAGCAAGTTCCCAAGGGGATTCCATACTCCCTGTCACTGTCCTTGATCAAAATTATCCCTTCTTGAAGCATTCTTTCTATTTCCCTTTTCAAAGCACGACAATCTTCAATGCTATGACCTTGGACATTAGAGTGGTACATGCACCGTACAGTAGGATCAAAACCTTTTGCATATGGGTCCGGAGTATAGCCGAGGAGCGGCTCAATCAGGCCAGAATGTTTTAACTTTTCAAACAGGCTTGCGTAGGATTCTCCAATTGGCGTGAAACTATTCCTTTGCCTTTGTTCCCCTCCATGCCCCAGTTTCCTAGGGTTGTTGGATGCTCGAAAATGTCGTGAAGGCAAGAGTGCATTATGCGGTGCTGGCGCTCGCCATGAGGAGTGACCTAGTGGTTGGACAGACGACCGGACGTTGTTCGGAGGATAATACTGGGGTGGATTATGTGGAGCTCAGGGATATTCATGGGGTCGTTATTGAGGCTGAAAGCGTTTAGCAGGATTGCCAACTGGATCCTGTCGTTGGCGGGACTCAGCAACATCTTTTCTATCAATCGGGGGACTGACCCGAGCAACTTGTTCGTTCCATCTGAGCCAAAACTCCCTAAAACTTCCCTCGGGTTTCTTTTCCATTTGAGATAGGGAGGAGCAGTCTGGGATAATGTCTACATTGTACTGATAGTGCCGAATAAAATCTTGAGCCATGTCACCCCATGCATGCCACTTACTGATAGCTTGACGAGTAAACCACTCCAAGGCTTCCCCACTCAAACTCTCACTAAAATGTGCCATCAACAATTCATCTTTCCCGCAAACACTTCTCATTTCACTGCAATAACCCCTTAGATGGGCTCCTGGATCTCCACGCCCATCATACAAATCAAACTTTGGCATCTTAAACCCATTAGGCAACTGGACGCCGGGAAACAAGCTCAAGTCTTCTAAGACACGCTCATCTAGCTCCCTATCCCTTGCATGTTTCTTAAAGACTGCTCTAAGATTTTCACCTTCCTGGATATCTCATCTTGCTCCACTGTCTTAGCAGGCTTTTCAGTTTCACCAGGAGGCTCAAAATGAGGAGCGTGAGAGTATGGAACCGAGACCTTGAAAGTTGGTTCAGGAGCACAGTGCTGTTTATCGGGGGTTTTGAACACACTCTCGCTACAGGATCGAGGAAAAGTAGCTGGTGGATGAGCTACAAAAACATGAGTGCTCAAAGGAGCGGGATATGAGGTGGTTTTGGCGGGTGGAGTGTAAAAAGGTTGTGGGGAGATATCCGCAGCAGTGGGAATCTGGATTTGTGACAATGGCAGAACGGTGACAAGGCTTTCAGGGTAGTTAATGGGAAATAATGGTGGAGGACGCCCACTAATCCAGGCTTGGTATATTTCGGCCATCTGACTTTCAACCTTAAGACCTCTTCTTTTAACTAAGATTCTGACCCAACAATCCCCTTAGACGGATCAATAACACCCGTGTCCAAGTCTTTGCTAGCCATGGCTACCTTGCTCTTTGACCTTGTGCTATATGGATGAGCTACTTAAGAACCACAAACCAACCACCCTTCTGCTCAATGAAGATAACAAAAGGAACAAAATGGGGTCATCCTGTTAGCATTAGGGCATTTAACAGCTAAAAATATCATATTGTGTACAATGCACCAAGCAACAAATAACGTTTCTAGAATGACTTCGAGGGTCACAAGGTCACTTGGCATCATCCCAATTTTGTTCATTTCAATCTTCTCTTTTCTTTCTTTTCTAGCACTTCTTGGCTTGCTCATTTTTCTTCCCTTTTTTTTCCTTATTATCACTCTTTTCTTTCCTCTCATTTCTCACATCCCATAATTTCACGTCTCTTTTTTTCTTTTCTTTTTTCCATTTTTTTCTTCTTTTTCTTTTAATTTTAAAATAATTCGATCGAACCTTATGTAGATTGCCTACGTACCATGACGCCGCATGAATCAAATCTTTGCGTAGTTTGGGAAGATCGGGAATAAAGTAAACAAACTAACGTTCTCTTTTTCTTTTCTTTTTTTCTTTTTTTTAATGAATATTCTGATGAGAAAAAAGAAGGAAATCTTTCTTTTGTTTAGACTTAATGTTCTATAATCTAAACTAAACTCAATCTTAAACAAGCGCGCACACACACACACACACACACACACACACATATATATTTTTTTTTGGAACAGATACTCTATGAGAAATTATTAAGGAAAAAATCCTACAAGAGAAACATATTTTTAATTATTTTTTTAGGAAGGAAATCTAAAGAATAGACCAAAGAAAAATATATCCTGAAGAAAGTTTTCGAAACGAGAAATGAAAAAGAAAAAAAAATATTTTTTGGAGCTCAAATTTTGATTACCTAAGGGAGAAACTCTAAAGATAAACAAAAGATAAAGTATGTTTTTTTTATTCTATATACAATGTCCTAAAGTTCTAGTGAAAATAAAAAGAATATATATATTTCCCAAAGAAGAAACTCAAAAGAAAATCTTTTTGGATTTTTGGAATTAATATCTTAAAGAAAACTTCTAAAGAGGTGTTAAAAGAAAATTCTCTCTTTTTTTTGTGTCTTTTTAGTCTTAATATACTAAAGAAAATATAAAAGCAATTTTTATTTTGAGTTCTGGATATTAATTTCCTAAAGGAAAAACCACCTCAAAAGAATTTTTTTTTAAATATCTAGAATTAGTATTCTAAAGAAAACTTCTAACGGAAATATAAAAACGCAAAATCTCTTTTTTTTTTTTTGAATTTCTGATTTATAACACATTTTTTCAAATACAAAATAGGAAGTATAATAACAAAAGACTCAATAAACTTAACTAGCCTATGACAGACTCTAATATCACCTAAAAGACTCGATATTATTGTACAAAACTAGAAGGTAAAAGACAACATAAAAAGAAAAACAGACTCAAAACATAACATAAGAAAAAAAATCTCCTTAAGCAAACTTCTGAATGAGCGATCCTGACTGGACGGTCCTGGGGTGCCTGTCATGCTCAAACTCCGGTAAGTAGACCTACACCTGTATGAGAAAATTAAGACCAAATAAAGTTAAAGACCTAGAACACTATTTGAGACAATAACATTCCCTATTGGATGCATGCAAGACATGATTGATGCTATTTTTGCAAAATGGCTTATGTGGCCAAAAGGTGGCTAGAAGTGCAAAATTTGGCTAAGACCCCACAAAGCCAAGAACCTAAGATTCACTAGGAAGACCGGACCCTATGTGGGTTGCCTACATATCCCGCCCCGAGAGACGAGAATCAGGTTCGCGCAGTTCGGGAAAATTGGATACGGGCGAGAATTAAAAAAATAACTAATTTAGAGAAAATATATTTTTTATCTCTTTTTAAAAAAAAATGATGAAATACGTAAACTCTTTTTGGATTTTCTTTTTTTGGAAAATGATGGGAAAGTGCAAAATCTTTTTGGATTTTTCAAGTTTTCTTTTTCTTAAAAAATGTGAAAGAAAAACATAAGTGGGCCCTACTTGCTTTATTTTTTATACTTCACCCTCTTTTTTTCTCATTTATCCTCAACCATCATTCGTCCGCGAAATGACCCCTTTTACCCTTGAAGACTGCAACATGTAGCACATAAGATGCAACAGGATAGCCTTTTATTTTTTGGGTACCCCTATCCTAGACGGACCCAACTGTAACGACTCGACTGGTCGCTTTGAGCAATTGCGGCCGGTTCGGCAGTTTGAGGTCATGAGCAGCTTCATATTATGTGTATCGACTTGCGTGCGCAGTCGGGGTGTGAAAACAAAAAGCTTTTATGTGATAATATGAGAAATAGAAATTTTTAGAGTTGAAAATTTGGTGAAAATCGGAATATTTGACGTGATTTGGACGACCGGTTGAAAAAATTAGAAAATTTGAGTATCCTTGAGAAAATCATGAGTTTTGAGGTTAAATTCGTAGTTGTTGATGTTATTTTGATGATTTGATTGCACGAGCAAGTCTGTATGATATTTTTAGACTTGCGTGCATGTTTGGTTTGGAGCCCTGAGGGCTTGGGTGAGTTTCGGATAGGTTTAGGCTATGTTGTGCTTGTTTTTTGGATGCTTCATCGTCGTTTCTTCAAGCAAAAAATAATACCACATTGAGCAATGAGACCCAAATTTAGTTTTTATTGAACCATTAGATCCGTATCGAAATTAAGGAGCCATAGGAAAAAGAATCATCGAATTTGGACATCGTATGAGGAAGTTATGCTCATTTTCGTGTCGGGAAAAATTGCTGGTTTCTGGTGTGTTCGCAAATGCGAACTTTTACATCGCATTTGCGATGCCCAGTTCGCAAATGCGAACTTTTTGTCGCAAATGCGACTTCTGCCAGCCCTGATTTGTTTGCAATTTGCGAGGGTTCGCAATTGCGAACTCCTGGTCGCAAATGCGACATCTGAGGCCTGTTAAGTGAGGTTTTTGACGAGATTTTCACCCATTTTTTAATTTTCTCAAACCCTAAACCTCCATGGGCGATTTTCCAAAGACCTAAACTTCTCCAAATCATTGGGTAAGTGTCTCTAATCAATTTCCAACTATATTTTGTGATTATATCTTCGATTTAACATCAAATTCATGAGAATCTAAAGGAAAATTTGGGAAAAATTGTGAAATCTTTCAAAAATGTAAAATGATGATTTGAATGACCAAATGGTATCAGAATTAGATAATTTTTGTATGGGTGAACTCGTAGCGGAATGGGTGTTCGGTTTTTGTAAATTTTGTCGGGTTCCGAGGTGCGGGCTCGAGGAGTTGACTTTTGTTGACTTTTTGCAAATTGTATAAGAATCATAGTTTTGTCATTTAAAATTATTTTCTCTTGCATTGTTTGATATATTCAAGTCGTTTTTGGCTAGATGGAGTCGAGCAATGATGAATTGGTAAAGGAAAAGCTAAATTGAGTATTGAATTGGCCGGATTGAGGTAAGTATCTTGCCTAACCTTCTGTGGGGGACTTCTCCCTTAGGATTTGAGTCTTCTATGCTATTTGTAGTCCGTGCACGCGAGGTGACGAGTGTGTGATCGGACTTATTTGTGGGAAATTTGCCTTTAAGGTTCTTAGGTCCTTATGTTCATTATGTGGGAAGTATTCCATTATGATTGAGTTTCCTAATTGCTTAATTTACCTCTATATGCTCCATACGATGTTGTTAGCTTCCCTCTAACTCTTACTTGTTACTTGGCCTTATTCGCCTTAATTGAAGCGATTGTTCTTCTTATCGTTTGTTATCTCTAAATTGTAAATTACTCTATGACCCGTGTATATATGCTATGTGTCCAAATTGTTGTGGTTGTCGGTGTAGTTATCACATGCATGATATGCCTTGTTGTTTTGTTAAGATTATTGCGCTTCTTGGTTTTTCTGTGATTCTCTTGTTGCCGTGTATTCATACTCTTGGTGGTGGAATTCCTTGTGATTGGGTTGTTGGATTGTTTTTGAGTAATCTTCGTGTTGCTGCTGTGTGTTTATTTTGGGACTACGGGACGGTATCCCGGGAGATCCCCCTGCAACGTTTACTTTTGGACTACGGGACGGTATCCCGGGAGATCCCCCTGCATGTTTACTTTGGGACTACGGATCGTTATTCCGGGAGATCCCCCTGCAATTTTATATTGGAACTACGGGACTGCACCCGGTAGATTCCCCAAGTACTGTGTATTTACATTTGGGACTACGGATCGGTATTCCGGGAGATCCCCCCGCACTATGAGTTGGACTACGAGACGACACCCGGGAGATCCCTTTGTCACGACCCCAGTTCACCCTCCATGAACAGGTCGTGATGGCACCTAGTTCCTACAACTAGGTAAGCCTAACTGTGCGGAAATAACAATTTAACTTGAGGAATAATCAACTAAAACTGAACATATGAAAAATAACAACTGAATATAAGGCCGCCCGGCCTATACAACTCTAAAGATATGCGGAAGTCTACAACTCAATCCCAAAACTCGGAAACTCATGGGAAACACAGGCTAATAGAATTACCATAAGTACTCTCATATCCAGAATATCTACATCAAAAGTATGATAGGATAACAACTCTACAACTAGAATAAAGAAGAAGACTCTTCGGTCTGCGGACGCTGCAGACATACCTCGAAGTCTCCGTGTGTCTCCTCGCCTCAAGGATAGTGCGCCTGAGAAGAGGTACCTGGATCTGCACATGAAAAACATGCGCAGGAAGGGCATGAGTACACCACAGCGGTACTCAGTAAGTGCCAAGCCTAACCTCGGTTGGGTAGTGACGAGGAATGTCAGGGCCCTACTGAGGTAAAATATAATATTAATTAACAGTATGAAAATCTGACAGAAATAATGAGTACAGCAGTGAGAAAAGACAGGCTAACAAAATAATAACAACTACACAAAGAACAAAATGGACACAGAATGACTACAGCTCAATACCAAGAATAACAATGAGGGTCTCTCAGGATACCGTCCTGTAGCCCTTCCTCAACTGTCCAGTGGATCTCCCGGGATACCGTCCCGTAGTCCAACTCATGTGCCAAACCGAAGGATCTCCCGGGATACCGTCCCGTAGTCCAACCATCAATATGCAGGGGGGGGGATCTATCGGGAATCTAACCCGCAGTCCCAAAGTAAAAGTGCAGGAGAATCTACCGGGAATCGAACCCGTAGTCCCAAAGTAACCAAACGGGAGGGGGGGGGGGGGAGCTACCGGAATCCCACATCCGTAGTCCCAATGTAAATGCGCAACCACTGCCAGAAATATACCAAGGAAATGAAGTACAAAATACAACACGGATAGAATTAGCCTAGCATGCTTCACGTAGTACAGTCAAAACAACTCAAGCAATTAGGCAATCAAGTCAACTAAACATGTTTTTCCTAACCTAGCACAAGTTATAATTTCAAGTAGAATAAGGCAAGTGAGAAAGAAACCAAATCTCAATAACTTAAGAAAAAAAAACCGGATTTCCCATCAATCCGCTCAAGTACGCGCCCGTCACCTCACGTACAAGGCACTCAAATATCAAGTAACAATCCTAAGGGGAAAAGTCCCCCGCACAAGGTTAGACAAGCCACTTACCTCGAATCGGCACCAAAATCAACTCGAAATCACACTTTTGCCATGAGTATCCGACTCCAAATGGCCCAAATCTATTCAATTCAATTACATATCGTAAGTAATATTGCAAACAACTGATTCCACTATTAAATTTAAAGCTAAGGCGCGAAAATAGGTAAAATGACCAAAATGCCCCTCAGGCCAACGTCTCGGAATCGAATAATTTTCACATTTTCAGAACCCTCGTACTCTCACGAGTCTAACCATATAAAAATCTCCCAAATCGGAGGTCAAATACCCACTCAAAATCCAAAAGTTAGGTCTAAGAAGTTTTCCCCAAACTATCCAATTTTTGATCCTAAATTCGAATTCTAATGATGGATTTAACTAGATATTGATGGGATACAACTAAATAGGATTAAGAAAACGTTACCCAATGATCTTCTCTTCAAAACCCTCCAAGAATCGCCCTCTCCCGAGCTCTCAATTGATTTATCTATCTTTTGAACTCAACCCTCGAATTTCTTATTTCTGAACAGGGATTACCGCTTCTGCGGACAAGGGACCTCTTCTGCGGTCCCGCTTATGCGGAATCCAAGCCACTTCTGCGGTCTCTTTAAAAATCCGACCTTCCGCTTCTGCGGTTCCCATCTCGCAGAAGCGGGCCCGCTTCTGCGGTTCCTGAGGAGGATGCCCCTACTCGCTTCTGCGGTGACCAAGGCCGCCTCTGCGGCTCCGCTCCTGCGGTTCCCAAGCCGCAGAAGCGAAAAGATACCAGAAGCAGCAGAACTTCTACCTCTCAACTTCCAAAATTCTTCCGTCGCTCATCCGAAACCATCCCGAGGCCCCCGGGACCTCAACCAAAAACACCAATACCACCTAATACCTTATTCAAACTTGTACAAATCCTTAAAACACCTAAAACAACACCGAAAACCCGATTTAATCAATGATTCAAGCCTAAGAACTTCAAATTTCTTCCAAATACGCTTTCGATCAAAAACCTAACCAAAACACGTCCGAATGACCTGAAACTTTGCACACATATCCCAAATGACATGACTGAGCTACTGCAACTTTCGGAATTCCATCCGGCCCTCGGATCAAAAATTCACTATCGAACCGGAAACTTCAAAAATTCAAACTTCGGCATTTTAAGCCTAAATGAGCTACGGACTTCCAAAATACATTCCGAACACGCTCCCAACCCCGAAATCACCCCACGGAGCTAACGGGACCATCGGATTTCCATTCCGAGGTTGTCTTCACACTGTTCCGACTACGGACCATTTTTCCACACTTAAGCTCTTGTTTAGGGACTAAGTGTCCCAAAACTCTCCGAAACTCAACACCGAACGTCCCGGCAAACCAAAATAGCAGAAATGAACTTAGGGGAAGCAGTTAATGGGGGATCGGGGCGTTAATTCTTAAGATGACCGGCCAGGTCGTCACATTCGCCATACGGAGGTCATCACGGTGGGGATAGAATAGCCCAAAAAGTGCTACAATCAGGTTTCTATTGGCCAAATTGTTTAAGGATGCATATGCCTTTGTTAAAAAGTATGACATATGCCAAAGAACCGGAACAATCATGAAGAAGCACGAGATGCCTCTGCAAAATATTCTGGTAGTGGAGCTTTTTGACATTTAGGGGATTGATTTCATGGAACCGCTCCCATACTCTAATGGTCACAGGTACATCTTGGTGGCGGTCGACTATGTTTCTAAGTGGGTGGAGGACATTGCTCTTCCTACTAATGATGCAAAGGTTGTGGTAAGCTTTGTAAAGAAGCGCATCTTCACACGCTTTGGGACTCCAAGAGTGTTGATAAGCGACGGAGGAACTCCCTTCTACAACAAATTGTTGAATAATGTTCTTGCAAAGTATGGAGTTAAGCACAAGGTTTCCACTGCCTATCACCCCCAAGAAGTGGTCAAGTGGAATTTTCAAATAGAGAGGTAAAGCAGAATCTGGAAAAAACAGTAAGTGGAAATAGAAATGACTGGGCTAGAAAGCTAGACGACGCATTATGGGTATATCGAACTACATACAAGACTCCCATAGGTACTTCTCCGTATAAATTAGTTTATGGGAAGGCGTGCCACTTGCACGTCGAGCTTGAACACAAAGCCTATTGGGCAATTAAAAAACTGAATATGGATATGGACTTAGCTGGTGAGAAGAGGATGCTGCAATTCAACGAGATTGATGATTTTCGATTGCACGCATATGAAAATGCCAAATTATATAAAGAAAAGACTAAGAGGTGGCATGACAAGCACATCCAACATCGAGAGTTTGAGCCGGGTCAGGAAGTTCTCTTGTTCAATTCGAGGTTGAAGCTTTTCCTCGGAAAGCTTAAGTCTCGTTGGGCAGGTCCTTTTGTTGTGGTAAGTGTGAGGCGTCATGGAGCTGCGGAACTGCGCGATCCTTCTAAAACTATCCCAGCTTTATAAGCACAAAAAATAGTTATCGAAAGAATAAGTCCGACTCCAAGTGTAGTGATGTTATCATCAAGAAATCTTTCTATCTCTAATGAAAATTCTTCTAGTTCCGCTTCCTGCTCTTCCAATTCAGAAAGGCACTCAGTCGTCAGTCTAGCGACTCTACCGCCCAGCAAGCAACTGAACTCACTAATCAGAGACTGAGACGAACACGAGCTCAGTCATGCCATAAGGAAAAGACAAAGGCAGTACTTTCTTGGTACATGGCTAGAGAATAAAACATAATTGGGGTGGTGACATTGCACGTCACAAGACCTCGGTGGACATGGCCGATGCTTAAAAATGTGTTGAGTCGTGACGCGACGTTAAATCAGGCGCTGATTTGGAGGCAACCCATCTTTACTGTTTTCTTTTAGTTTTATTTTTTCTTATTATTGTTGTAGTATTTATTTTTGTTTTGTAATATTATAAGAATAGGAAGCACAGTCATTAGAAGAGTGCAAAAGCGAGTTAGATGGTGAGAACTAAGTGTGCGGTGCCACACAAAGGACGATGCCTGGGGGAAGTCTGAGTACCTCGTGAGCCGCTATTGCTTCGTCCTTTGGCCTACCAAGGAGTCCCTTTTACCCTCTTGTTAATTATAGTGCGCATTGAGGACATTGAACAATTTTAAGTGTGGGGTTAGGAGATTGTTTGGGTGAGTTTCGGTGCTATTTTAGCTTAATTGTAGTACTCGTTCTTAGTGTAGCATTTTTGTTAAAAAAAAGGAAATATATATATATAATTGGACTTTTCCCGACGATGGATCTCCTAGACAGTTTTCTTGAGGGATTTAAGTCTAAAGAAAAAGGACAAAAAGATTTTCTTTGTAGGTAGTGTAGTAATTCCCGCTTAGTTTTTCTTTGTGCTGTGGTTCTTTTTCAAGGGTTTTGTTTAAACAGGGTGTAGTTAGTTTTATTTTTTTAGAAGTAGGAAACCTTGTGCTATGTTATGAATTGAAGAAATATCTCTTGACTTTGTTATGCCTTGAGAATAGTGAGTACTTTAGTTGTGACGGTTATTCTCAGTTTTTGACTTTTGTATAAGTACCTTAAATTGTATGATCTTAACTTTGCTTAACTTCTTTGACTAGAGTGTCTTGATGAGTCCAATCCTAAGTGAGTTATGTGCCATGTGTGTGTAAGGTTTTGTGTTATTCTATGCATTGCATTTGATGTCTAGAACTTGCCCCGTGTGTTTGCAAAGTGAAATAGTAGTTTTGTTCAGTCTTGGAAGTGATATAGGCGTTTCTTTGTTGAGCCATATATATATTTTACCCGCCTAATTATTATGTATCATAGTTAACCCCTTTGAGCCTATAATCCTGTGTCTTTGGCAACCACATTACAAGCCTTACCCATTTGTTTGAATTAACCACCTATTTGAACCTTTTCACCTCTCTTGAGTACTTGAATTGCTATGAACTTTGTAAAAGTTAAAGTATGGGGTGGTTGGTTTGGCTTTTGAGTGGAACTAATGAAATAAGGAGAAAGGTGCACTGTTTTGAAAAAAAATTAAGAGCAACTTGAATTGAAAAAAAAATAATAGTTGTATTGTTGTGAAAAATATTCTTTGATAGTGGTGACTTTTTGATGTAATTGTGCTTAAAGAAGTGGGGAGTTAATATATATTGATGTGAAGGTGGAGTTATGGTTTGACATAAGTATGGGGTTTAGATGTTAAATTGTATGTATTAAAGTGCTTAGTAAGGTGTAGTCACTCTTATATCTAAATGTATCCTACCCGTCCCACAGCCTACATTACAACCAAATAAAGTTCTACTTGATCCTAGACTGTGGCATATGAATGTTATTTCTAAGAGTGAGTGAATTCTTTCTATCTTGAGTTCCTAAGTGTTCTTAAATTTTATTGTGTGGAACTACTCTCTTTTGTTGTGTGAGGGCACTTGATTCATGAAGGAAAGGTAATTTCAGTGACCTCTATGTTAGAGTAAGTGGGTGAGTTGCGAATAATGCGCGGTACTTGTGAGTCCAATCTTGAGGTGAAGATGTTACACTCTTGTGCTTAGTCTATTTTAAATATTCTTGGTGTGATGAGTTAGGAGAATTGTTTTAAAAGGTCGTGTCTATATAAAGTGTAGTTCGATTGCTCCAGGACGAGAAATGGTTTAAGTGTGGGGTGTTGATGATAGGCTATAATTGCGTATTTTAGTCGCTTATTACACTCTAATTTACTGTACTTTAATTGAGTTTGAGCTTTAATCGCTAGTGTTTTGCACTAAATATGTGTTTTATGTCTCGTAGGAATGATTCCGATCTATGTAGGCGTTATGGAATGAATTCAAGTGATTTGGAGCTTTGAAGTCTGAGCAAAAGCCCAAGGAATTAAGTCGGGATCGTGTTCGGGGATCAACGGATGATAGTTAAGAACGAAAAGAAGAATCGAGCGGGCATACGGTGCATTTTCTAGTAAAATGCACATAATTTTTCGCTCAGAACTCCTTTTGGGCTCCATAATATATCGTTGGAAAGCTATTTGAAAGGGATACAACTTTCATGTTTTGTATTTTCGCAAATTCTCACTACCGAGCCGCACAGTGCGGTGCAGCATGCGCCGCGCCTTTGAAATTCTCCTGCAGTCTGTCAGAATCAGCTCTCTGAACTTCCCCACAAGCACACCGCATAGTGCGGCGCAGAGTGCGGCGCGCCTGTACAAATTTTACAGATCCAGAGTCCTATTTTGCGCAGGAAAAGGTGTTTCGTCTAGGCCTGACCCCACTTGGTATAAATACATATAAAAACGCTATTTTGAGGACTTTTGAGAGACTTTTGACCTAGGGAGAGCACAGAGCCGCCGTGGAGGTCGGGTTTCATCTTTTCTCCTACCAAGCTTACTAACTTTTATGTTTCTTTGTATGATTTGTTGTTTTGCTACCATGTCTATGTGGAGCTAAACTTCACATTCTAGGGTTGTGGTTCTTTCATGACTATTGTTATTCGAATATTGATTTTGATTTCTTGATTTATCGTATTAGTTTATTTCTTCAATCCTGCACTTAGTTATTTAACTGCTTGATCACCAATTTAATACTATCTACGAATCTAGAATAGAACTCGAAATTGGGAATTCTAGATTGCACATAGGATTGAGTGGAGCAAGTTCTTGAACCTGGGCATCGGAGAACGGATTCGCGGTTAGGATAGACATATACCTAATTGCCTTGCTTGGTTGATTTACAGGAATTATAAATGCGTTCTTGTTAGTTCTAATTCCATAGACATATAGGCGTTAGGTTAGCTTGAATAGGCGAGTAAGAACTCGACAGATTCTTATGAGCAATATTAACCCTGTCAACCAATAAACCAGATAAATTAGTTAGTCAATTCAATTGAAGAATACAATAGGAATGTTAGATAGCCCATAACCCTAGATCGTTTTCATCATATTGATAACATAAAAATCTGCTCTTCCTCTGTTCAAAGTTCATTATTTGTTTTTATTTATTATAATTAGTTTAGAATCAAATACTTCTAGTTTTAATTCTTGTTTAGATAGTTAGGATAGTCTAATTTAGTTAATAGTTAATCACAAGTCCTCGTAGGTTCGACATCAGACTTCTAGTCACTTTATTACTTGACGATCACGTATACTTGCATGTGCATTTGGCCGCATATTTATCTTTATAAAGCAGCCGAAAGGTTCAAAATATCACAGAGAACATGCATACATTGTTTACACTCACACAACGAAAGTCTAAAAAGTCAAAGATAATCAGCTATTCAGATATCGACTTTACTAGATACCAATATAGTATATAGTTGGTTGATGAGTTATATCAGGAAGAGTATTAAATAAACACTCATAGTTCGTTTTACCCTCATAGTTGAGTTTATAGAGTAATATGAGGAATCTGATTATGGAATATGACGATAAGATTTTGTCACTTCGCTACGAATTTTGGATGAAATTGAAAAATTATTTCATTTATTTTGTGACTATAAAATAACAGTCGTGTATTCCAATACCAATAGAAGTTTGATAAAGTCAAAGTACATTGACATAAAATTCCTAGATGTTAAAGAAAGAGTCGAAGTGGATAGGTGTCTATAGAACATATTAGTATAAACTCCATGGTTGTGGATCCACTTACTAAGCAACTACTACCTAAGGTCTTCATGAGCATACTGCTCATATGATGTCATGTCATTTAAGGATACTCAGTTTTAGTGGGAATTTATAACCTCTTAAATATTCTTTATAGATACAACTTAAGTTACAGTTTAGGGTTTCAGTTTATGATTTCAGTTTAAGGATACTTGGAGTTATTTCTGCAGAAATAAAGTATTCTGTTTATTTTTTACTCTGACTTATTTTTCAGTTTGACCAATTGGGAATAGGCATGCTTGGATCACATTACATATAATTTTTATTCTACACATTCATACTTGATCTATGTCATTTGGTTGTGTTAGTATTCATGATCACGGAAGGTTTAGCTACGATAAATATAACAAAAGTCGACTTGATCCAATATTGGCATGACTGCTGAATGAAATTGTTTTGAGGTACTTCGGATTATGACAGCTAATATTTTGAGCTTATAAGGTGACATACAATTATAAGGTTATATATATGTATATGTGTGTAATCCAAGTGGGAGATTTTTTGAATTTTTTTATGGACTTTCACATATATTGCATTAAGCATAATTGTATGTTGATCGTTACCATTATAAGGTATTGGCCAAAATTAAAGTGATCTACTAAGTCTTAAAGTTAATTGGGCTCAAAAGACACACTCATAAAACATAGGATCTTATGTGTAGATACCCGAATGTAATTTCTAATTTAATAATGGGTTAAATTAGAAATACATAAATTATGTGAAACTATAATTAGGATTATGGTCCCCAAATTAAACATAGAGTTTTCTTTCTAGTATTCTATCATTGGAAAGAAGATAACGACTTACGTCTTAGTTTAGAAGACCAGTAACGTACAAGACGACAAGTTTCTATCTGTTCTCATGGATTCATGTATATTTCAACATCTAGTTTTACTTTTTTGATAATTTGACATGATAGATCTAGGGAGAAGATGATGGTCGTGTTCATCTTTAAAGTTTTGGTCTACCACATGTGTCTCCATACATGTGTTAATGGTTAGCATAAAAGCTGGACTCGATACATTTGCTAAGGAAAGTCTAATTTTTCCTGATCATCAGATTCATATGTGGGTCAACTCTACGTCTCTATTACCGGAAAAGATGTTTGGGACTATAAACTGAATTCTGCATGTGAAGTAATTTTCACGTTACAAGAAAAGTTGGTTGTCACTGTGGCTACAAATTCGAATAATCAGCTGAATTATTTTTCAAGATCGCGTTGTAATAGTTAGTTCAGTATTCTGCAATAACACAGGAGCAGTCCTAAAATTATTGATTAACTATTTGTCTGCGATTTACAGTTGCATGCTCCATGAAAAAGACTACTGATAGTCTTACAGAACCAAGTATATGAGCTCGTTAGCTAATCAGTAGGGTTGTCCATGGCTAAGTAGTTGATACCAAATCATAGTGGTGGCATGAGAAATCTCAAACAAAAATCATACAACTAAAGGGTGACAACAAAACCTTTCATTACATAATTCATGCATTATTATTCCATACAACAGATAAAGTGACATGATGATGTAAATATTCTTCACTAACGATAGTATATATAACTTAACTCATAGAATAATACAAGGAGTGTATTAAATTATTGCACGAGTAGCTATTCAAGATGCATAATACATAGAAACCAGACACTAAATAAAGCAATATCAAATTATATGCCATGATTATTGCATCTAATACATGTAACAATTCAAACAGATTCGATTTCCGTTGTTGTCATCTCAGTTTCTGAACTTTTATTCTTATTCTTCTGCTTCTTCATTTGTCTGAATTCTCCATAGAAGTATGAGACGAAACCCCAAAGAGAGAGGAAAAGAGAAACGCCCTTTTCACCTGAAAACTTTTCACTAAAGAAAACTATAGCCAATACCTCAGTAACAGGGAGTAAAACTGCTATTATAACCCCTGACATCAAAGCAGAAGAACAATAGATAACTCCAACAGCGCCCACAAAGAAACATTGCCAAAGAACGGCAGTCCATGTTACCACTGTATAATATCTAGCTTCTCCGAGGTTAAATTGTTTTGCCTCCCTTGATATTGCCTGCAAATTTTAGTCAATATTTTAATCCTTGATCTTTATAGAAAATCTCTAAGCCTATAATAAAAATAGTATTCCTTTGTTCCAACTTATGTAGGAAATATCAATATTTGGGGAGTCAAAGAGGTTCTTATTTACATTAGATATAGAATTCAAATATGTAAATTTTATTTTTAAAACATAAAAATTATATTAGTCGCTGATCTTATAAGAGAATCTCTAAAATAAATACAAAAATAAAAAAAGCAGTAGTATCTAAGATTCATTATTTTTATCTACTTCTGACAAAAGCAAATTTAATACAAGTACGAAAAAAAGGTCTCACTCAGCCCAAACCTATGATATTGATATTTTCCAACTTAGAGAAATGTATTCCATGACAAAAGAGTCTCCATCCCTCTAAGTGAGATATGAATAAAATTGGGTGAGCAATATTAAGTTCCTTCATTAAAGTCAACTCGCGACCCACAAGCTTCTGTTCTCTCTCTTGTCATTAGCGTTAGAAAACTTTATTGGAAATAAGATAATTAAGAATAAAGAAAAGGAAAAGGAAAAACACTGCCAAAGAAATTCATAAAAAAAACATATTGAGTTGGTGAACCCCAATATATCACTGAGGAAGTAGTTGATAGATTTGAGGGAATCACAGGATCTAAGAATACCATAAAAGAGCACTATGTTAATATGCATGCCTCAAAACAAATTAAAAGGGAGAGAATTTAGAGATGGCAAACAAAACGGGCAAGTTTAAAGAAAAATGTTACTCTACTCTCTGTTATATTTTATAATACATGATGCGTAATTTAAAAAAGCAATAAATACTTTTTAATTATAGTCTTAAATATGCCATAATTTATACGACTATAAGAGCGCTTATCATTAATATATTAACAGAAAAATGAGAAGTTTAAATTAATTTATTTTTAAACTAAGAAAGATCATTCTTTATAACGAACTAATAAAGAAAACATTGTCACTCTATTAAGAATGGATAAGTATGGGGACGGAAAGGGGTGCGTTAAAAAGATACCTGAAAGTCCTTATTGGCGATCATTCCGATCGTGCAAAAAGCAGTAGCAGCAAAACACATGACCATCTGGATCTCCAATACCAACGTAGCAGTAATAGCTTGTTTTGCCTTCATGTAAATCAACTCAATACTAGGCAAAATGACTCCATAGAAAGCTGCTGCCAGAAGTGTCATTATAAAACCAATAACATAGGCTTTACTTGTCACACCCGCTGGCTTATCACCATTAGATCGAATACCCAATAAAACAGCACCAACTGTTAGTAGAATCACTGCATTAATAGAGTAGGGTGTGAACTTCAGCTTCACTATGAAAAAAGCACCTACTGCTGTGAAGCCAAGTTGAGCAGCAAGAAGAAGTGAAGAGGTTGATACGGGTAGCTTTGACCCGCCCCACGAATAGAGAAAATCATCAATACCAGTGCCAACGCCAAGGACACATGATGCAATGAAAATCTGGGGTGTTATTAAGCAAAGCTTGGCATCAGCACCCTCAGACTTTCGACGATAAAAATATAAGATGGCAAGAGGTATAAGGGTTAGTGGCCATCCACCAGTTTGTAACCAACTGCTAAACCATATTCTTGAACCTCCCCCGACATAATATAGACGCATCATTAGAGGACCACCACAAACACCAACAGCGAGTATTAAACAGTTAATCAGCAGGAGGATTCTCCTCATATTGGTGCTTAGTCCTTTGTCTTCCATATTTTTTTTCTCAAGAGATTTGGATATACTAGCTAGGTTGGAGTTCTGCAGCTCAGGTTGCCGCTGAATGGTTTTTCTCCAAAGACAGAGATTTTTGGACCCTCTTGCAGTGAAGAGATGTGCTTGAGTTGAGCATAGAAGCCTCCTATTTATAGTTGACAAAAATCTTAGTCCATTGCGACAATTGGTTTCACAACTTGGAGTGGCGCCTACTGTAAGGAGGTCACTCTTGAATTGTACTATAGTGAAAAATATAATGCACAGTTGTATACTAGCTAAATATCTATACTGTATAGCTGTGCCATATATTCAGGCTTAATCATGTAATGTTATAAACCAACAACAACAATTACGTCTTGTTGAATAATCATTATTATCCATGTTGATACATGTAATCAATTCTTTCTTTTTTCTGTTTAAGTGAATGTGTATATAATCAAAGTAATTGGAGTGCTTGAGGGCCCAGCTAATCGTCTAAGTACTATTTCTATTGTATGCCCTTTTTCTCCTTACTCTGAGAAGATGACATGGTATAAATCAACTACTACAAATATTGTATAGATAAAAATACCCTCTTCTTGTCCCTTACAGTGAGAAGGTGATAAGGATTAAATCAACAACTACAACTAGATAATAATAATCTTGGAATTTTCCTTTCTAACAGATTAATAACATAAAAATCCCAAAGAATGACGATGCATTTCCCATATATTTTGACATTTCATTCTTGGAAGTGTGCAATGAGTTGCTTGGAGAAACGTGGGTTTTATTAGTTAAATCTGTTTAATAAACAATAAGGAGGGCAGATTTAACTAAGGATTTTGATAGTTGAAAGTTGAAACAGGCCACCCATATATGTCAGCAATTAAAAATCTTCTCTTATAGGTCAAGAACAGCTGCACATATTTATGAGGACAATTACGACGGAAGAGATATTGAAAAACAATACTCACTTCGGCGCTTTGCTAGAATAAATTTCTCCTTTCAGCACTAATGAATAGAGTAGTCCACTTGCTTAAACGAATTGTTCATTTTTCAAATAAATCAACAAGTGACTCTAGCAAGGAAAAGAAAAGGAAGTTTGATTTAAAACTTGAGATTTTTTTTTTTCGAATTAAGTCTAAATTAAATTTTTTGTTTAGTGTGTCATGGTCTAGTTAGCTGTCTTGTTAGACAATTTTTTGGAAAATTAGAAGTGCTTCTATTTCTTTCTTTTAACGAAGGGAATATTCTTATCTAATATAAAGAGTTAAGGTGTTTGGCTTAACTTCGAGAAAAGAATTAAGCGATTTGAATAGTAAAAAAATGATCACTACTAAAAACGTTTTTTTCCGACTGAAAAAAACCGACCGAACACGATGGGTTTTAAAGGATTATCGACCAAAAATGGTGGGTCGGAAAAACTCTGGACGGCGTCAAAACTGACCGAATTGGTCGGTAAAAACCGATCGATGTAGTGAAAAGATTAAATTTTTTAAAAATTAACAAATGAATTCGGCCGGTTTTTCACGCAATTATTAAATGCACCATCCGGGAATCAAACCAAGGTTTGTACCGTGGTGAGATACTATTCTATCACTATTTCATTGATGCTTATTGGTCTAACACTTTTGTATTTCTTATTTATACTTTTCAACTTTATTTTTTCACGAAAATAACCGATCGAGTCGATTGATTATCCTTTAAAATCGAATTACTGATTGTGTCGATCGATAATTCGGCCAGTTTTTTAAAATGAGTTGACCAAGAAAATGACAAAAATTGAATATATTTTTCTATTTTATTCAAATGGAAAACCAACTGAATCGGTCGGTTTCTTGAAAAAATAATTTTTTCGATAAATATTAGTGATTGACTCAGTTGAAAAATAATGGGTATTATCACTTTTAGCCCGCGCCAGAAACTATTTATATTTGGTAGCCGAAAAAGTGTATAACATTTGTATAACTTCGGAATTTGTGACAAGCACAACTAGTGTTTCTGACAAATTTTTATAACTTCGGAAGTTTCTGACAAGCACATACTATATTCTGTTCAAAGCTCAATAATATTTTATCTTCTTACTTATTGATATTGTTACTACTGCTCTGGAAGCTCTGCTCCCGGAACTAGGATTTATGCTATCTTATCTCAATTTCAGTGCTAAGTTTTACATTCTTGTTCAATTCATTTATCATTTTGGGATCAAATCGATTCACTTGTCTGTAAACCACGTATAAATTCAACTGTACCGTTTTATGGGCAAACAGTTTGGCACCCTCCGTGGGGCATAGACAATTGTGTATTTGAGTTGATCCTTGCATCTATTACTAACCTATTTGATTTTTTGTTCTTCGCAAAAATTATAGTAAATGGCAGATAACAATGTCAACATCGCACACAATGTTGAGGCCCAAGGATATCAACCTTAGCACGAAGATTCTATCAGTGATACCCGCAACGAGGGGGATGAGGCTACGCCGGTCCATGGCGGGCAGTATTCGCTTCACGTTCGAGAGGCTACTCCTTATGATGTTGAAGAAGAGCACATCGCTGAAACGGATCCTAAGGGAGCAACAAAAGGATATTATGGTTCATCTCTCACGACAAGATAAGGTCATGACGGAGTTGAGGCATGCGTTGTCGGGTGCTTCCAACAACGTGAATGGACAAGGTCCGGTTCCTCCCAGTGCTCCCGCAAATCAAACAATGCAGAGGGTCGACAACAACACCCCGAGGGGCGAATTCGGCTTTGACCGGGCCGGGGGGAACGATCGCGGATCTGGTAACAACAATGAGAATGGTCCCTTTAAAACCAAACTCATGTGGTTTATGAGGGAAAGAAACGCCCAAATGGATCAAATTTGGGCGCGCCACCAGAGTTAAAAGGGTCGGACTCAAAGAAGTATACCTAATTGTCGTTCAAACCAAGCTCGGCACCACATCTGATCCCGAAGCGGTTCAAAATGCCAGACGTGCTGAAGTATGATAGGACTTCGGACCCGTAGGAGCACATCACCACCTATACAATAGCGCTGAAAGGAAACGATTTAGCTCCGTACGAAATTGAGTCAGTCTTACTGAAGAAATTCGGGGAGATCCTCACAAAGGGAGTCCTGACATGGTATTCTCTATTACCCGAGCATTCAATAGATTCCTTTGATATGCTCGCAGATTCTTTTATCAAGGCCTACGCCGGGGCCACAAAGGTACAGGTCCGAAAGGCCGACATATCCAGGATTGCACAAGGAGAGTCCGAATTGTTGCGGGAGTTCGTGACCAGATTCCAGTAAGAAAGAATGATGCTCCTGGTCGTACCAGACGAATGGGCAGGTGAAGCATTTACTAAAAGGCTGAACCCGAGAAGTTTTGATGCGGAAATTGAAAGAAAGTTTGCTCGAGTTCAAGGCAACAACATGGGTGGATTTTCACAACTGGTACGAGTCGAAGATAAGAATTGAGGATGATCAGCTCAGTTTCTCGGCATCAACCAAGGGTTGGGACTGGGAGAAAAATAAGTATAAATCAAAGGAAGATTTCGACACAGATCGACAGTCTTCAAGGGGTCAGTTTTTGCCCTATGAACGGGACGAAGGACGTGGCAGAGGTTTTCGATCAACAGATAGATTCGCTACCGATAAGAGAGTTGATCACGGCTGGAATAACAGGTCATTCCATGACAAGGAAATATCATATTCTCGAGATTCCTCCTACCTCAGGCTCTCCGAATATAACTTTAACGTTAGCATAGTGGAGCTGGTGTCGGCTATGAGGAACATTAAGGAAGTACGGTTCCCGAAACCAATGAGATTCGATCCCTGTTAGAGAGATCTTAATTTGTGGTGCCAATACCATGGGACCAATGGTCACCGGACTGGGGACTACCGGCATTTGCGGGAGGAGGTGGCGACATTGCTGAAAAATATCCATCTCAGAGATTTCTTGAGTGATCGGGCTAAAAACAATTACGGCCATAATCGCGATCGTAATCGTGACAACGCGAAACCTTCAAAAACAGGAGAAGATCCTCCACGTTTGACTATCAACATGATTTTGGGGGAAACGAGATTAATGGTGTGACTTTTCCAGCGACAAAGAAGACGAAGGTATCAGTAACCCACAATAACAGACTCCGGGATGTCGCTGAGGACGACATTACTTTCACGGAGGAAGACGCAGATGGACTATTGTTTCCGTACAACGATGCCTTGGTAATATCTTTAAATGTCTTAAATTTTAAAACTGGACGTGTTTTGGTGGACCCACGAATTTCGGCCAATATTATCCAGTGAAGAGTGCTGGAGCAAGCTAAGTTGATCGAAAGTATAATTCCGGCCACAAAACTCATTGCCGGGTTCAATATGGCAAGTGTGACAACCTGAGGAGAATCATGCTGCCCACGAATGCCGAGGGAGTGATGAAGACGACCCTCATCGAGTTAGTAGACGGTGATATGGTCTATAATATTATCCTGGGGAGACCGTGGTTGCACGAGATGAAGGCAGTACCATCAACATATCATCAATTACTGAAATTCCCCACTCCAGAGGAAATTAAACAAATAAGAGGTGACCAAGCGGCAGCAAGGATATGAACGCAATCTCAGTTTCCGGTAGCAAAGGGAAGAAGTATGTAGGATAGAAATTACAGGAACCGACACCTGCTCTCGAGCCGAGCGAAGCCAACCAGGGGGAGGAGGAGTCGGAATCCTATCAGGTACCAAGATATTTCCAGGTACCAGAAGAAACGGACGCAACAAAGTCTGCAGCGGAAGAACTTGAGCAAGTTGCGTTGTTCAAAAAGTTCTTAGAGAGGAAGTTCCACTTGGGGATAGAACTAAACCCCGAGCTCAGGTCTAGATTTATTGAATTTCTTAAATTTAATATTGATTGTTTTGCATGGTCGCATGCGGATATGATAGGTATCCCACCAGAAATGTCTGTGCACAAATTAAGCCTAGATCCTAACATCCCTCTGGTAAGGCAGAAAACACGTCCTATTGTCGAGGTCAGAAACAAATTCGTCAAAGAAGAGGTAACTTTTTTGCTTGATATTGGTTCAATCCGTGAGGTAAAGTATCCTGACTGGTTAGCTAACGTAGTAGTGGTTCGAAAGAAGAAAAACAAATTTCGCATGTGCGTGGACTATAAGTATTTAAATAAGGCATGCCCGAAAGACTCGTTCCCATTGCCAATTGATCAAATAATTGATGTGAAGGCCGGGCACGAGTTAATGAGTTTCCTCGATGCTTACTCCAGGTACAACCAAATCAAGATGAACCCGGAGGATTAGGAAAAAACTTTGTTCATAATGAATTTCGGCACATATTGCTATAATGTGATGCCTTTCGGGCTAAAGAACACTGGAGCCACTTATCAACGGCTCTTAAATAAAACGTTCGAGAAACAAATAGGGAAAACCATGAAAGTTTACATAGATGATATGTTGGTTAAGTCTCTGAACGCAGGTGATCATCTTAAGCACCTGCAAGAAACATTTGACATCCTAAGAAAGCACAACATGAAGCTTAACCCCAAGAAGTGTGCATTTGGAGTCAGCCCCAATAAGTTCTTGGGATTCCTGGTGTCGCAAAGAGGGATGGAAGTCAATCCCAATAAAATTAAAGCCATCGAAGATATCCTTGACCAGTTGGAAAACGTAAAAGAGGTTCAAAGGTTGACAGGAAGACTTGCCGCTTTAAGCAAGTTCATTTCTCGGTCTTCGAAAAAATGCCATCACTTCTTTTCACTCCTAAAAAAGAAGAACAGCTTTGAATGGACTTCGGAATGTCCGCAAGCTTTGAAGGATTTGAAAAGATATTTTTTGAGTCCTCCATTACTGTCGAAACCGGAGAAGGTAACAGTCGTTGATCTACTTAGCGATTTTGGAGGTAGCGCTAAATGCAGTTTTAGTCCGTGCGGGCGAAGGTACCCAATCTCCTATCAATTATGTTAGCAAAATTCTAACGGGAGTAGAAACTCGCTACCTACATCTGGAAAAATTGGCCTTAGCTCCCGTAGTCGTCGCTCGAAAACTTAGGTCTTATTTCCAATGTCATCTGATAGCCGTAGCGACCACCTTTTCCCTGCGGAATATACTTCATAAACCTGAACTTTCTGGTAGGCTGGCCAAGTGGGCAGTCAAAATAAGTGAATTTGACGTAGAATATAAACTTAGGGCTGCGATTAAGTCACTAGTTTTGGCCAACTTTATGGTCGATTTCAGTCTGGGACTGTTGCCTTTGGCTACCAAAAAAGCAGTGATGGTGTTAGGATTGACATTGGGAGTTTGGACTTTATTCTCAGACGGAGCTTCCAATGTGAAAGGTTTCGGGCTCGGTGTAGTACTAATCACGCCCTCGGGGGAAACCCTAAGACAGGCCATAAGAAATGTTCCTCTGACTAACAATGAAGCAGAGTATGAAGCTTTGATTGCAGGACTCGAGCTAGACCAAGGACTGGACTCTGAGGTCATAGAAATCAAAGGCAGACTCACAATTGGTAGTAAATCAGGTATACGGGATCTTCGAAGCCAAAGAGGAACGCATGTAACAATATGTAGTGAAAGTCCAGGCTTTGCTCGAACGGTTCAGGGAATGGCCAATTACCCACATCCTGAGAGAAAAAAATGCAGAGGCAGACACACTAGCCAATCTGGGATCATCCACAGAAATGAAGGGATCGAACTCTGGTACGGTCATATAGATTATGCATTCGGTGTTGGACGCAGATAGCTATTACGAAGTAAACGCGACCAATTTGATCTGGGACTGGAGAAATGAGATCATAGACTATCTCGAGCACGAAAAATTGCCTGAAGATCCCAAGGCATCTCGGGCGATGCGTACTAAGGCAGCTCGATACAGCTTCAAGGGAGGTCAATTGTATCGAAGATCCTTCTAAGGCTCGTTGGCTCGATGTTTGGAAGCTTCCTAAGCTAATTATGTCATGCGAGAAGTCCATGAAGGGATCTGCAGAAATCACTCAGGCGTAGATTCCTTAATGTTAAAATTAATTAGGGCGGGATACTATTGACCCCGTATGGAACAGGACGCTAAGACTTACGTTCAGAAATGCGATAAGTGTCAACGCCATGCACCGTTGGTACATCAACCTGGAAGAGCTACTGCACTCGGTTCTGTTGCCCTAGCCATTCATGAAGTGGGGAATGGATATAATCGGTCCGCTGCTGCTAGCCCCCGGTAAGGTAAGATTTTTTTTGATTTTAACTGACTATTTTTCTAAGTGGGTTGAAGCATGTCCTTACCAGAAAATCGGCGAGCGCAAAGTGGTAGATTTATTGTGGGAGAACATAATTTGCAGATTTGGGATACCAAAAGAGATAGCCTATGACAACGGGTCACAATTTATAGGCACAAAGGTCACAAAATTCCTTGAAGACCTGAAAATCAAAAGGATCACATCATCACCTTGTCATCCGAGTGCAAACGCTCAAGCAGAATCAACAGACAAGGTGATTATCCAAAATCTCAAAAAGAGATTGTGGGCGTATCAAACAACGGCCAAATCAAGCAGGAGGGAGACTCCTTTCTCTCTTGCGTACGGTGTAAAAGATTTGATCCCGGTGGAAGTAGGGAGCCTACCTTGAGATATTTTCGGGCAGACGAAGAAACAAACAATGAAACAATATTGGTCAAATTAGAGCTACTCGACGAATGCAGGGACTTGGCGCCTATAAAGATGGCGGGCCAAAAATAGAGAATGGAAATATATTATAATTGAAGAGACAACTTCTGTTATATCAAAGTAGGAGACTTGGTTTTAAGGAAAGTAACTCAAAACACCCGGGAGCTCAACGCTGGGAAATTGGGTCCAACATGGGAAGGCCCCTACCAGGTTTCAACTATCATCGGGAAAGGGTCATACGTATTGGACGATCAAGACGGAGTTAAGTTGCCGAGCAACTGGAATGTGGCACACCTCAAAAGGTACTATTGTTGACGACCATCACCTATACTGAAAGTATGTGCTGCACTCTTTTTTCCTTCGTCCAGTTTTTGTCCCAATTAGATTTTCTAGCAAGGTTTTTAACGAGGAAGCAACGGAAATCATAATACGAAGGAAGCTTCGTCAGTAGAAGTAAGACCTTTAAATGACAAGGCAAGCAAGCCACGAGCCACTACGGAGCGGTTAGATAGTCTTTTGCTCGGTAGCAAAGTTCCTACCGGGAAGTAAAATTTTCTTTCGGGCCAAAGGTTACTCAATCGTTCATGAGTGCAAGCCAATGGGGGATTGTTAGATAATTTTTGGCTCGATAGCAAAAGCTCCCAAGGGGAAGTTAAGCTTGCTATCGAAATAAAGATTATCTAACCATTATCTAGTGGAGTCTACAAAGGAGCAAGACTTCTAGTATTTAAATTCGCATTCGAACATCGGGGGGAATGATATGAGAACACAACAATAATGACTGCCACATCAACCGGGACTATGAAATCCGGAAACAAAGTTATATCATCGGGACTGGGGACTGCACAGCCAGTCCCGTAGAAACAAGTTATACAAGTTAGCCACAAGTAATGGCAATTTCTTTTTAGCACGACGAATGCTTATGTAATTTTGAAAATGGAAGGAATAAAATAAAGTCCTTTTATTTTTATCTTGTTTCTTGTCCTATCGATGAATTAATTTTATCATTTGAAAGTTAAACAAGTACTTCAAATGTTAGTGCCTTAATGAACAAGAGACGTTCTCTTCAAGAGCACCGTAAACATAAGAGTGCCCTCTCTAATGAAACCCTCATGGTAAACAGTTGATTTTGGAAGAACTTATGCCTGGAATCCAAATGCTATCGGGGAAAAATACACCCGAAGCTTTGCATAATTCGACGCAAAGAGGAAAAATTGCGCGATACTTAAACGGAAAGTATGCAAAGAGAAAAACTTGCGCAATACCTAAACGAAAAAATACATTTATATACAGCAAACATGCCAAGTACAAAAATATGGAAAAGATAAAGTGAAAAAAAAAAGCAAAAGGCTAAGCTACTGCATCCTCGGAATCTAGAGGAGGAGAAACATTTGCACCCCTAGGAGAAGTAAGCGGGTCCGTCGCCGGCTCAATATATTGGCCTTCGCCATCTTGGCCTTCAACATCATCACCTTTCATTTCTTCTTCAGTTCCCGAGAATTCGAAACCAGAACTTGAAGAGTCTGTGGCATCAGGTTGGATCGGGAGACCCCTTTGAGCAGTTGACTCCAGCTCACGGGCCTTAGCGATTTTGGCATCAAACTGAATGACTCCCGCTTTGGCCTCTCCAAGGTTTTTCTCCTCATGCTATACATAGAGTATATTTTTTCAACAATGAGGGAAGCCGCTCAGTGCTGAAGTTCTTCTTTAAGGCAGCCAACCTTGGACGAAAGGTTATCCCGCTCAATCTAGCGGCCTGAAGGCTGACATCAAGGTCACGGTAGTGAGCAAAGTATGGTGACCACTTTTGTTGAAGTTTATCATTCCCCCACAAAAAATCTTGGGGGAATAAAGGTTCATCAGCCGAGCCAAGGAAAGCTCTTCCCCCATCTCCTGGCATAGCCGCCGAAGGCATGCTACCGTCCGCCACAGAGAAGGGATCACCTGTGCCAATCAGACTTGGTAACGAAGGCAAAACACCAAGATAACGGAATCAAGCTCCCCGCTCAATGAAAATAGTCCCAAAGCAAAGGGATACGTATAAACATAAGTAAACTCTTCTTGTAGAAGGTTACTTGCTCCGCCAGGTCAGGAGCGATGATGTTTAAATCTTGGCAACCACAATCTTCCTTCACAGCAGGGGTGCTATAAGGACGAATGGAGGAAGAGTACACGCCAACAACCCATGTTTGGGAGTTAATATAAAGGTACTTCTCTTCAAAGTGCTTAGTTGTAATAAGCTTTCTGGGAATGATGGTACTCACCATGGGAGGAGTAGCATCATCAGCACTTTCTTTGTTTTTTGAAGCACTGGAATTTTTGGAAGAGGAGGTCATTGGTATCAGAAGAGAATAAGGGTTTTTTCTCTGAAAAAGAATAGAGGAAGTGGAAAACAAGTATGAGTTGAGTAAAGAGAGTTTGAGATAATTTGGAAAATTATAATGTGTAAAAAGAGAAGGTTGATGCGTATAAGTAAAGGAATAGGAAACTAAAATTGTGGCCATAATTACCTCGATAACCGGCAAAAGTGCTGCTGAATCGTGGGATGACGCGTGTTCGGAGCATTGCATGCGGAGAGATGTGCGTCTAATCAACCGTCAGAAACTTTTCAGAAGGGGTCAAAGAATTTCTGCCAAGAAAGGTATCTTTACCAACTTCCCGGTGACACAAGGTTGTGCCACCGAAAAGCAGGGGAACTATCTGTATAAGGTAAAATATATTCACATTAAATGTTCGCATGATGAAGCGACACGTGGAGCCGAAGACAGAAGGCAGGTCCGAAGGCAATATCTCGTTGGTTCACGAAAGGAATGGTGTTCGTGAAAGGGGAATAAATGTCTTCCACCCGGTAGCATTTAATGGAGAATATCCTATAGCATTAAGTACATAGTCTGTTACAGAGAATATAGCATTCACCGCCTACCGTCACACATTCTTCAATGTCCCTCATAATTGTCATTTAAGAGGGGCTTGATCCTAGGACCTTGTTCCCTAGGTGCAATTATAAATAGAGAGCTCAAAAACCATCGTAGGGGAGACAATTTTTCTGATAAGCACATACTGTATTCTATTAAAAACTCAATAATATTTTATCTTCTTGCTTATTAATATTGCTACTAGTGCCTCCGGAAGCTCAGCTCCCGGAACCAGAATTTCTGCTATCTTATCTCGATTTCAACGCTAAGTTTTACATTTTTGTTCAATTTATTTGCCGTCGGGATATACTACTATGCACGTAAGTCAAGAGCTCAAACTTTAATCTTAGAATATTATTCATTTCAAGAGGATCATCAAACCATGAATACGAAAATGCATATATATATATATTAAGTATCTCAAGCCCAAACCAATAAAATTTGCAAGAACCTGCTTCAAAGCCGTAGAAAAAGTTAAACCAACAGAGTACAATGATAACATAGCGAAATAAGACTTGACTCGGAAATGTCACACCACAAAATCTTGTGACCAGTACCCTACCGACTTAAAACTAAAATAAAAGTTAAATTTGAATAAAGGTAAACCTCATCTCAAGCTATTGGACAATTCATTAATATTTTATCTTTCGACAAAATATTAACTTGTAAAGTGATATCTTGATCTAGTAATCAAATATTTATAATATAGAGCATATCGAATATTAAATCTTCATTAAATAGCGGTTTTTTCCTATATATTACCAAAATAGAACATATATTACCCGATTTATATGAACTTTTCCGTTTTCAAAAGATAACTAAGTTTTCTTTATAATTTGTATACAATGCTAAAAGATCACGTGCTAAAGGATTCTAGTTATTAGCGCCTCATCTTGACTCTTGAGACGCATGTGTTATTTTCTAGCTGTATAGCAGTAACTGCCTTTTCTTCTCTCTGACCGGTCACTTCCACCTCCTCAACCGATCATCTTCACCTCTTGTAGTGTATGCTAGTCTACTAAAGACAAGGACCTTCATTAATTGACTCGATATGAGTAATTTGATTAGTTGTGTGTGTTTACCTCGAAAAATGTAAGTAACAATTAAAGATGATTTGTGGTTTTAAAGATTTGCGATATATTCTAATACTAGTGATTATACAAGTAATATTGAGCTTGAGTAAGAAGAAATGATGAACCAAATCAATGTTGTTGAAATAGTAGGGGCCTCGAGCTCTGCTATTCAAGGACCTCGAGGACAGCTAAAACCAATAAAGTATGAACAATAAAGTAAAGGCAATAAAGCTGAAGAACAATTGATGAGCACGTTAAACAAGAGAAGAATAGAATGTTCTATTGTTGTCAATAATCTCCTCCCTTACAAAATGATTGGGGTCCCCTTTATATAGGAGGAGAAAACCCCAATATAGTACATTTCTCACCAAGGTGAAGAATTGTATTGGTACAGGTGTATAACGGCTTAGTACGGACCTGTACCATTTCGTACAAACCTTATCCTTTAATTAATGCCCTGGTCCACGTGTCCTAGAGAAATTTCCGCTCTTTCTTGATTGATTTCGAGATTGTGCTGCCCTCGATGTAGGTCGTGCCAGGCCTTCAATTAGCTTCCTCGAGGTGGGTGTCCTTCAGTCGGATCTGACCTCCACTTCGAGTCTCCCGGACTCGGACCTATAGCCCGGTTTAAGGCTTCAAAATCATGCTCCTCGATTTTGACCGCATACAAATAGTCCCCGCGTTTCTTGGAGTGTAATGACAAGAAACGAATTGAGTCCTTGGTCTTTACCCGGAATTATCATGATACCATCGCCGTGATGCAGGCAATAAAGGAAACAAAACTTCGACGCTGTCCTTTCCTGAGGAAAACTCCGAAAACTCTAGTGAATCTGGCGGTGGATACGACTCTGAAGATGAAGACACTTTTATTGATAAAGATCATGCTGCTTAGGTTTCGTGTTCTTCGTGATTCTTCGCTTTTGAGGCTGATCGGCCTTTATGAGGCATTCTCGATCGTGACTTATAGCCCTTGTAAATAGGTATACACAAAACTTTTATCCTTTCATGGCTCCGGAATCTGTTACTCCTTTGTGTGGGTCAGAGTGTCTTAGCATAAAATTCCCTTTGAATGTTCACATACTTGAGATGGTAATTGCCTAAAATAAGTAAAGCCCTCGACCGTTTCTAATCAATGTACCCCGAATGGTCGTTTGAACTTGAGTTTGAGTAGCTCTTAGACTAAACAGTCGATGAGGTAAGGTAGCCCTTGGGCTTGATGATCGAGTGGGTATATGCTTCGAACTTGAAATGAAAGATAGCTCTTAGGCTTTATAGTCGAGTGAGGATTTGCTCGAACTCGAAGTAAAGTTAGACCTTAGGCTTTTATAGATAGTCCCCGAGTGAGAATTTGCTCAAACTCGGATAGCCCTTGGGCTTAGTAGTCGAGTGAGTATTTGCTCGTTTGAAATAAAGTTAACCATTAGGCTTTATAGATAGTCCCCGAGTGAGAATTCGCTCGAACTCAAGTAGCCCTTGGGCTTAGTAGTCGAGTGAGTGTTTGCTCGAACTCGAAATAAGGTTAGCCCTTAGGCTTTATAGATTGTCCCCGAGTGAGAATTTGCTCGAACTCGGGTAGCCCTTGGGCTTAGTAGTCGAGTAAGCGTTTGCTCGAACTCGGGTAGCCCTTGGGCTTAGTAGTCGAGTGAGCGTTTGCTCGAACTCGAAATAAAGTTAGACCTTAGGCTTTATAGATAGTCCCCGAGTGAGAATTTGCTCGAACTCGGGTAGCCCTTGGGCTTAGTAGTCGAGTGAGCGTTTGCTCGAACTCGAAATGAAGTTAGCCCTTAGGCTTTTTTAGATCGGCCCTTAAGCTCTGTTATACTGGCCCTTAGGCTCTTTTGGTTGGCCCTTAGGCTCTTATATATCGGCCCTTAGGCTCTTTAAGTCGGGCCGTTTCGGCCTCTAAAGTGGCTATAATTTTTCCCTCTTTTTGGCTAAAAGACTTAGTGAAAATTTTTGTATACCTTAGCATGTGTTATTTGCCCGTTTGGGTTTTTCGAGGGTTCGATGTATCAAAACCTTATTAGTAACTTGTTTGTGTAATGGTAATCGAATGCCTCTTGAGGTTTTTTCGAAGGCTGAAATTATCGAAGCCTTTAAATTTTTCGAGGGCTGATTTATCGCAGCCTTTTTTGCTTTTGCCGAGGGTAGCCGAATTTAACCGGTTTTTCGAAGTATTTGAAGGCCTTTAATTTATGGCGAAAGTCGGACGTCTCCGAGCCACATTATTTCGGCCGTAGCCTTTTTATATGACCGTAGTCTTTAATATGGTCGTAGCCTTCGGGTATGTCTTTTGGACTTGTTTCCTGATAACATTTCAAACTTGTTCGAAATGTTAATCCCCGAATGTGATGGCCTTGGCCCGTATATCGAGGGTGCCTCTTGAGGTCTTATTGTTTAGATAGCTCGGGTAGGTAGTCCCCAAGTGTTCGAGATATGCTTCCGTTTAGGTTAAGATAGCCCTTGGGCTTTCGTATCTGTTACGGATTTCGGGTGTCTCCGATCCGCGTTAATCTGGCTGTAGCCTATTTAGTTCGGAACTTGCCCTTTGGGCTTATCTTCCGTTTCACTTCGAGCTTGCCCGAAATGTCAGTCCCAAGGTGGGGTGGCCGTGGCCTGTAAAGTCGAGGATTACCTTTAAGGTCTTATGGTCTCGAAATGGTAGCAGTTTGACTCCGTTTGCTTTTGGGACGGCAGTACTCTATCATGGGGTCGACTGTTCGAAATTCCATCGTGGTCGGCCTTAAGCCTGTTTACACAATTGATCAAGAGTATAAAATATGAAATTTCTCTGAAGTCATGAGATATCAAGGAAATATACTTCTCTCAGTGGATGATTATACATGAGCGCATGTTTGATGTTTGGGGCTCGAGTAACCTATATGGGTACGGTTCATCTGACCGTTTGACCCTTACAATATTTTCCTTTCGAGGCCCCACCGTCATGAAATAATCTCCTTGCCAAAAAGTAGTCATTCGAGGGTAATGCCCCCCCGATATTCGAGGCTTATTGTAGGGAACTTCGAATACTGTTGACTTGCTCTAAGTTAGCACGATTAATGGTTGCCTCGTTAAAAACCTTGCCGGAAAAACCCATTTGATAAAACCCGGTCTAAGGAAAAAAGAGTGCAACACGTGCTTTAAGACCCATAGCTTCCTGCTGATCCTCACCAATAACCTGCAAGCTTTAGTCGAAAAAATAGAAAAGATGGGGTCGTACCTTTATTCGGATTTTGGGTATTCAATGTGATCTTCCTTGGCGTCGAGTCCCCGTGAATTTTGACCTAGATCATTTCCTGCGATGCTTTTCCCAGATTCGATGCTTCTACGATCTCCGTTGTACGGTTGATATCGATCTCTACTCAACCTCGGCTCTCGATCAATGTCCCTTTTGACCCTGTCCATGGGCCTGTTAGAATAAACGGACCCCGAAGGAATCCCCAGTTGATCATCCTCGACCCTAATCTTCGACTGATACCGATTGTGTACGTCGGCCCAAGTGACAGCCAGATACTCGATTAAACTTTGCTTCAGTTGCTGCGAAGCTATAGAACTCCGAGTAATGAGACCTTGAGCGAAAGCTTGAACAGCCCAGTCATCGGAGATCGGGGGAAAATCCATTCTCTCCGTTTGGAACCGAGACACGAATTCCCTGAGTATCTCATTATCTTTCTGCCTTACCTTAAAAAGGTCTGATTTCCTCGTTGCAATTTTGAGGGCTCCGACGTGTGCCTTTACAAAAGAATCTGCAAGCATATTAGCAAACGAATTAATAGAATTAGGGGGTAAGTTATGATACCAAGTTAAGGCACCTTTCGATAGAGTCTCTCTGAATTTTTTCAATAATACGGATTCAATTTCGTCATCTTCTAAATCGTTTCTTTTAATGGCGCACGTATACGAGGTGACGTGTTCATTCGGATCGGTCGTCCCGTTATACTTGAGAATATCGGGCATACGGAACCTCTTAGGGATTGGCTTCGGAGCCGCACTAGGGGTGAAAGGTCTTTGCACGAACTTTTTAGAATCCAGCCCTTCCAATATCGATGGTGCTCCTGGTATCTGGTCGACCCTTGAATTGTATGTCTCCGCCTTTTTGTCATTTTCTTCGATTTTCTTTTCTCCGGACTCGATTCTTTTGGTTAGTTCTTCGAGCATTTTCATGATTGTGGGGTCAGTCCCCGAGCCATTTTTATCGGGCCTTTCAAGCGCTGGTTCAGTATGTCGGGCGTTCACCGGTTCGGCGGTGTTTGGAATTCTGTTCTTACTCTGAAGTTGAGCGATGGCCACTTGCTGAGCTTGCAGCATCTCGAATATCACTTGGAGGCTGACTCCTCCTTCTTCCATTCCTCGCGCTTCCTGGCCTCCGGCTCGGGCTTCCCTGTGTGCACTCCTCACGGGGTCTATGCCTGCGTCCGTGTTTAGAGCGTTATGTGAACTGATATCAACGGGCTCCAAATTTGGCACTTCCTCGGGGTTTATAGGTGGTACACCGACCCCTATACCGCTGTTTTCTCCAAGTACCTCACTGTCATGAGCTGGTGCGTTTTGTGTGCTAGACATATCTCAGCCTGAAATCAAAGAATCTTTGACAAGAAAAAGCGTGAAGAATACCGTGTGTTATCAGAAAACTAGCACTAAAATAATCACTATTATCTTTAACCCTATGGTGGGCGCCAAACTGTTTACCTCGAAAAATGTAAGTAACAATTAAAGATGATTTGTGGTTTTAAAGATATGTGATATATTCTAATACTAGTGATTATACAAGTAATATTGAGCTTGAGTAAGAAGAAATGATGAACCAAATCAATGTTGTTGAAATAGTAGGGGCCTCGAGCTCGGCTATTCAAGGACCTCGAGGACAGCTAAAACCAATAAAGTATGTACAATAAAGTAAAGGCAATAAAGCTGAAGAACAATTGTTGAACACGTTAAACAAGAGAAGAATAGAATGTTCTATTGCTGTCAATAATCTCCTCCTTTACAAAATGATTGGGGTCCCCTTTATATAGGAGGAGAAAATCCCAATATAGTACATTCCTCACCAAGGTGAAGAATTCTATTGGTACGGGTGTATAACGGCCTAGTACGGACCTGTACCATTTCGTACAAACCTTATCCTTTAATTAATGCCCTGGTCCACGTGTCCTAGAGAAATTCCCGCTCTTTCTTGATTGACTTCGAGATTGTGCTGCCCTCGATGTAGGTCGTGCCAGGCCTTCGATTAGCTTCCTCGAGGTGGGTGTCCCTCAGTCGGATCTGATCTCCATTTTAAGTCTCCCGGACTCGGACTTATAGCCCGATTTAAGGCTTCAAAATCATGCTCCTCGATTTTGACCGCATACAGTGTGCTACACTAATATTTTGCAGTGTCAGGAAGCCTTGAAGCACTTAGCTTAGACTATTCATTCTTTCTTTTTTTCCCTCTCCATAGATCTGGATTTTTTTCTTCTTTTTTTTTCCTTATACCTTCTGTTATACTATTGGCCCGTCATAACCCCTAATGTCATAAAACTGGTACAAAAACACCCCTCTACTGTTAGGACCCAACCACTGCAAAATTATCCCACGTGGCCTGACATATCGCTGAGGTGGATGTGACGTGCTATAGAAAATATTAATATTATTTTAATTATTTTTTTTAGAATTATTGATCTTACGTAAGGTTTTTGTCAATTTTAATTTTAAAAATTCCATTTCTACTGTGGCAACTGCTATAGAAATATTAACATTATTTTATAAGAAATATAAGCATTTGAAAAGGGATTAAATCTTTTTAGTTGATTGAATATGTCGTTTAGAATATTATTTTCTACTTGTACTATTTTTCTTAATACTTTTAATTTAAAAAATAAGTCTAAACCATCAATATCAGAGTGATTATTATATCTTAAGGAACATTTAAGGTTAAGAATTTTTTTTTTAAAATTCACATCATCTATTGATCTCAAATTTCTGCCTGAACTTTTGAACTTCTAAATTCGTGGAGAAAGAAACTAGGAAAAAAATAAAAGAAAAAGTATGTAATCTTCTGAGAGATAAGAAAAAAAGATCGTGACTTGGACAAAATAAGAATGAGAGTGTAAAAATTTATAACTATTCATATATCACATAATTATCATTCTGATATTGATGGTTTATTCACAAATATAACAAAATTATCTTTCCTTTTATATGAAAAAATTACTTTTCTATTGAAAGTACTGAATATATTTTTTTTTAAATCTATAAATTTATTATTGTTAAAAAATAGGGCCCCCCTAATTTGGAGGCCTAAAGCAAGTGCCTTACTTTCTTCTTCTTCATGGAGTCGGAACTACTCCTCCTTCACCACCCACCTATTCTTTCACCACCAACAAACTACTAGTCTTGACCATCATCAAACAACCATTCTTTCACCTAAAATCAAACTGAATTGAAAATTTTAAGCAATACCTCCTCCATACAATAAAATAATATTATTGGAGTAATTGGCCTATGGAAGAGACCTACATGTTAATGACCATCAATTAACTTAAAGCACATACCGATACAAAAGAAAATACACAGCAGAGGAACAATATTTCCTTGTTAAATCAACCTAAATATCTTTAAGCTTGCATAAATCCCCGAAGGAAACCTGCTTCCAAAGGCTTCCTCCATATCTCCAGAGTCTCCAGTACTTTAGTCAAATATGTATATGACTTCACTGATTGTTAATTAATTATTGCAAATTAATTAACAAAATTATTCATGTAAAAAATAGATAATAAACCAGAAAATGAGATTCCTTCGATCTTTAAATTCTGATTTACTTTCCACATTGTCTACTTACAGCCCCTAATTGAATGAGATAGGTGCGACGAAGAAATAGAGGAGGGAGTAAAATGGGCTAGGTGCAATGAGGTGGCATACCATGTGGCATCCACCTCAGCGATATGTCAGGCCACGTGGGATAATTTTGCCATGGTGGAGGGTCCTATTGGCAGAGAGATATTTTTGCACCAATTTTATAACGTCGGGGGTTATGGTGGGCCAATAGTATAACGGAGGGTATAAGTGAGCATTTTCAAATAGTAGACGGGCATATTTGACCCTTTTCCGATTTCATTTCAAATGTACCTTAGATTCTGAAAACCCCTCTCTCTCCCACAAATCTTCTTTCAATAAAGGCTACGCTCTGTCTCCCACCATCGTCAAAATATACAATCTACATACGATTTGCATATAATTAGTATACAAAATTTATGTTGTATACAAAATCAGGCAAAAATATACTACTTGCATCCAATTTGTATACAATTATATTGTTGTATGTATTTTATATGTCATGTGTATATCACTATATGTCCAGTGATACATCGGACATACAAATAACATACACCTGACATACGAAATGCATACCTTATTGTTCTTCTTCTTCTTCTTCAAGTTGCAATCAGAAATTTCAATCTAAATTATCTTTACTCTTCAGCAAATTCCCTCAAATTGAGATACAAATTCCAACGAATATCTAATCGTTTGCAACAACATTTAATCCAAACAAATAATAATTTATAAAACTCATTTTTTTGAATTCAAAACTTTGAAGCTTTTTAATGGCTATCGATAGAGTTATATTATACAAAACCTTATTTTTGTATGAATATGATATTTTAGTATCATTTTATCCTTTTGCCATAGTTTTTGTATGAAATCGTACTCCATTCCCTTTATTCTAAAAAAACAAAAAACAAAAAATAGAATAGATCCCTCGAGCCTGCTCCTTAAATAGTTACTGGCACATTTTTTCCTAACTCCAAGCTTCATATTTATCGCCAAATAGAAGACATCACATCGTATGTGATTAGAGGAGGAATGGAACAAAAGTAACAACAAATTGAACTCAAGCGACCAAAATAGGTGTTAAAAAAAATGAACAACTATATATATTGCGCATGAAATATATGCGCTATACATTAATGGATCAGTTATCCCGTAAACGTATAACACATGTATTTCACACGCTATACACGTCATTATCAAATTCAAGTTTGCCTGAAAAATCAAATACTTCGTTCAAGATGCAACTGTAATATATACGTTCATTTCATTCTATTTCGTTTTTCTCCAATTATAAAAAGATCTACTATCTTATGAAGGGACCAACGATGAGACCCAGAACTACATTAATTCATATGCAGTCTCAAAGTTTTTGAATTTTTTCAATAAACCCAAGCATTGTTTGAAGGTTGCAATCAAACAATTAATGATGAAAGTAAATAGTAAGTCAAAGTCCAAGACAAGCAAACGTACAATTCTTCCTACATTTCAGTCTGATTGTTAAAGAATTATTACTTTGCAGTGGCAGTACTAAAAATCAATTCGAAATGTTAATTAATGTGTTACATATGATATTAATGTAGGAGTAAGAGCTACGTACACACTACCTTCTCCAGATCCCACTTGTGGGTTTTCACTGGATTTATTGTAATTGTTGTTGTATGATATGTTAAATATTACTCAAGTAATAATTATTGGGATAATACATAAGATGTACCATGTACTTGTGCGGAAAAATCAGTTTCACACTTAACCTTTACGGGCGTCTTATTACCTCCTTATACTTGTCCGAAGTAAATTTAACACCTCCCTGAAAAATGACGTGGCAAAGAGAAAAAGAATCTTCTTAAACGCGAGTGAAGAGCCAAAAAAAAAAGGTTTAAAACTTATTAAATTGTACACGTGTCAAATATTTATTGGACATTATGAATTTAATACACTTAATTAGCCATGACCCTCTTCTCTTTTCTTACTTTCTTTCTTTTTTTTTTCCTTTTCTGTCCCCAACTTTTCTTGTTTCTCCACCTCCATTGATGTCGATCCCCCTTCCTCTTCGTTACAGAAAATTAAGATGAAAAATTAATCAAAGAGTGCAAAAATAATCGGCTGTATTTTCACACTTGATTAATGAAAACCCATAAAAAATGACTTAACATAGAAAAACTCAATTAAACTATAAAATCCGACTAGATGTTGGCCGGAAAAATTTCTCCGATGCCGGCGAGCTTCCATTTTCTCCGGTCAAACTCCAATCACGTTCATATCTCTCTTCTCAGCCCTTCTCCTCTAGGTATTGCAATGCCCAAAATCTTAGTTAACCTGAAAAGTATTTATCTAAATTAAAAGTTTTTAATTGGGTGTAGAGTATGAAGGGAATCTGGTGTGGAAAGAGATGCAAATTTATAAATTAAAAAAAATAAGGAGAAGGAGTAAAAAATATTTAAAAAAAAAAAGAAGTTAAAATCAAATTGAATCTAGTGCGGCAATATGTGGCCAAGACATAGGGAGAGTGTGCAACACCTTCCACTGCGCGACTGTTGTATATGTCTCAGGGAGGTGTTAAATTCACTTCGAACAAATATAAGGTGGAAAAAGAACTCCTGTAAATGTTAAGTGTGAAACTGATTTTTTCGCATAAGTACAGCTGTACAGGGTGCATCTTATGTATTATCCCATAATTATATCCATATTCTAAACCAAGTAGATAGTAAATTCCAAAACAGAAACTGCACAAGTTACTCACCTAGTCTGGCTATTGTATGGCCTTTGGGATGGTGAATCATGTGCTATATTGTATAGCGCATGTATTTCATGCGCTATATTTTGATCGCTAGAGTTTAATTTGTTATTACTTTGATTTCGGACTCTGATTAAAGGCATGGGGTAGCTGTGAGAGGTAAGGGTAGATGGCAGGCGTGGGTGGATTGGGATCCACTCCAGTAAAATTTGGTCAAGTATTGTTCAATGGCTACCTAAGATCGTGCCACATCATCTAAGTAAAATCTGATGGCTCCTATTTATTTGTATTATATAAAACGTACTCGATAAAACGTACCCTTAAGTCTTAGCGACACATTCCTATCATACAAAACACCAGAAGCGAGCCTCCACTTCATCCATCCCACTCCGATGCGATGTGCACATCTTCGTCAATCTCTCCGTTAGCCTAATAGACCCGAGATACTTAAAACCCGCTCTCTTGGAGATAACTTGATCATCAAGCTTAACCTCTACGTCTGCATCATGAGTCCCGTCATTGAATTTGCACTCCAAGTATTCTGTCTTGATTCTACTCAGTTTGAAACCTTTAGACTCCAAGGTCTGTCTCCAAACCTCCAACCTCGCATTAACTCCGCTATGCGTCTCATCAATCAACACTATATCACCGGCAAATAGCATGCACCAAGGCACCTCCCCTTGGATGTGATGTGACAGTACATCCATTGCCAAGGAAAATAAAAATGGGCTAAGAGCCGATCCCTGGTGCAACCCCATCTCCATAGGGAAATGCTCCGAGTCACCACCCACAGTCCTCACCCGAGTCTTAGCATCATCGTAATGTCCTTAATCACCCTAATGTACGCCACCGGAACGCCACTAACCTCCAAACACCTCCATAGGACCTCCCTCGGAACTTTATCGTATGCCTTCTCAAGGTCAGTAAACACCATATGCAAATCCTTTTTCCTCTCCCTGTACTGCTCCACTAATCTCCTTACTAGATGAATCGCTTCCGTAGTCGAACGCCCCGGCATGAATCCAAACCGATTCTCGGAAATAGACACGCACCTCCTCACCCTAGCCTCCACCACCCTCTCCCAAACCTTCATAGTATGACTTAATAACTTGATACCCCTATAATTGTTGCAATTTTGGATATCACCCTTGTTCTTGTAAAGCGGAACCATCGTACTCCACCTCCATTCTTCAGGCATCTTCTTTGTCTTAAAAATAACACTAAACAACCTAGTGAGCCACTCCAAACCTGCCCGCCCCATGCTATTCCAGAATTCCACCGGGATTTCGTCTGGCCCCGTCTCTCTGCCCCTGCACATCTTATGCATCGCCCCTTCCACCTCCTCTATCGTAATCCGCCTACAGTACCCAAAGTCCCGCCGGCTCTCGGAGTGCTCCAACTCACCCAGCATAATGCGTCTATCCCCCTCCTCATTCAACAGTTTATGAAAGTATGTCTGCCATCTTCTCCTAATGAGTGCCTCGACCATCAACACTTTGCCATCCTCAGCCTTGATGCACTTTACTTGGTCTAATACAAAAAATTATATTTAAGTTGTAGATAAATTATAATTTTTATTGGATTTAAATATATTTTATAAAAACTTTGGTTACTTTCTGTAAATAAAAAAAATATAGATAAACCGGGTAAATAATTTTAAAATTACATATCTATACGAAAAAGTCCCATTCACATAGGTGTTTTTTTGCCCATTTAACTTTAAACCTTAGTAGATTACTTTAATTTAGGCAAAGCTTATAATAATATATAACAACCAACATACAATTATTCTAAATACAATATATGTGAGTCTATAAAAAAATAAGCAAAAGATCAGTTTTAGCACACAGCCAAAACTATTTACTTCCGGCAGCCGCAAAAGAGTATAAAATTACCAAAAATATATATTTTTCGGCTATTATTTTGAGAGCGGCTATACAATATCGTTTTCTCGAAAAGAATTCTAACAATCACTTATTAACCTTTTGATCGATTTGTATGGTTCAGTTGTAGTAAGTGGGTCAATCCATAATTCTTTTGAGTATAGATTTCATACAATACAAGATGTGATGATAATTGTGCTCAATATATAGATACTGAGTTTAGTATGCGAACAAGAAGAAACTGACAAACGAATTGGAAGAGGGTGCATTAGCTGCTTCTTGATTCGACTACAGATAGCATAGACAATTTCTGTAATGGTCAAGGAAAAACATGTGTAAGACATTCAAAGTCAACTCAATCCCACTTTCTCTTAGGACAAGGCTTAATAGGAAAACCAAGAATCTTAAAATATGATTTTGTTTGAAGTAGTTTAGCACTTTTTATCTAATAGAGAATTGATGGTATGCAGTTTTTCCTCAAAAATTGCACTTTTTTATCTAATAGTAGTAGTATTTTATTTTATTTGCCTGTACTCTGACGAAAAAGCAGTTGTTGTAATTGTGCAATTGGTGAATTTAAAATCCCATCTATTACAATGGAAGTTCTTTTTATGGAATACACTAGCATTTCAAATAGGGAATAGGGCTAAAATTGTGGCTCAACGGGAAATAGACTAAATTTGTCCTTATGATTTGGTCTCTCACCTGCCTTTATTATTAGTGGATTAGTTTAGATGTGCCCATCAAAATAGAACAATTTTATCCTTCGCTTGACTTTGGTTCCAGATATATTCTTATTATGAGTGAACTGACACATATTTACCCCTCAAAACTGACGGAATTCAAAGCAAATTTTCTCTATTTTCCAAATTAACTCTATCTTAATCAGTGGTTTAAAAAACGGGGCACAAGGTGGAACGTTTTACTTAACGAAGGGCGAGGCGTAAGTCCCGAGACATAAGGCGCAAGGCCCATGAATTTTTTAAATTTTAATTTATAAATAAAATAAAATAGCATAATAAACACAAAAATATATCAAGTACATTAAAAGTTTTAATTTTTCAAAAAGATTAAATAACTCATAAAACATAAATGTCTAACATTTTCTTATAATGATAACTAAATTCAATAGCATTAAAGTTGCTATGAGACAAAAATCAACTATAACATCTTATTTTTGAACAATTAAAAAATTATAATTTCTTAAAGAACATTATCAAACTACACAATTTATCTCTCTAAAAGTTAATAATCAATCGACTTCATCAGTATTGTAATTTAAACACTACAAGAAAATTGGAATTAGCTACAAACTTGGTCGCTAATCTGTCGCTAAATCGCTAATCTTGCAGAACTTTTTGATAATCTGTCGTTAATCCGTCGCCAAATGAGATTAACGACGAATTTTTCTGTTTAGCTGCATAATTTGTCCGTCGCTAAAACCTGATTTTTTTTAGTAGTTTACTCCTTATGAGTAAATATAAAATTACTTGAAAATAGCAACAAAAAAAAATCTAATAATTTTGAGAGACATAGAACTAAGATATGAAGACCTATAATAAGTGAAGATGTAAATCTTGACTATTTATTTTCAGAAGAAATATTTAGATGATATTCATCATCGTGATATTCTCAACTAGAAGATATGCAATATATCATTATTTGAGTTACTTCTAATCTTCATATGATTATAGATGAATAAAACTTTAATGATTCATTTGTTAAGGAATTTTGAGAATCGACAGTGCTAATCATGGAATATGATGCATGATTTATGCTAGCAATTGTTAGGCAAACCCCAAGCATTAAGCGTTAGGCGTGTTTTGGGCATATAGTCGAGCGTTTGGACGTAAGTTTCACATAAATAAGCCCCAAGCGTGAGCCTCAGGGCATTTTGGTAGTACTTGAGACGAACCCCAAAACGAATACCAAAAAAGCCTTTTAAAACACTAATCTCAATGGCTATTGATTACCCAACTTTACTTAAAATCTCACCAGTTAAATTTGAGCGATTGGTGACGACTTGAAACTCGTGGAAAGTTGTAGAAACAAAGATTCCCATGCACAATCCCATGATGATCTAAGAAAAATATTCTTTAATTGGTTTTAGTAGGTCCTATAAACATTGAAAAGAAAGAAAAGGCTCCTATTAAAATAGTCAATGACAATGGGCCACAATAATTCTGTAGCATTCTACCCATTGACAGTAGCTGCAACACATCACACTCCCTTTATCCACTACCCGAATGGCCCAATTGGTTATGAAAACAAAAAACTAACCTGTTGTAACATTAATATCTTCATTTGCAAATTTAAAAATGCTCAAAGGGATTCATTTAATTCATTCAACTTGGTATTTCGTTAGAGAAAGTTATAAGTTTAGGACGTGCATTTGATCCCTATCATGCTTTGGAGGTACCATAAGTTTTTAGGGTATTACATTATTAAATCGGATCTCATAATATCTACAACTCTATCTGATAGTGTATTTCATTTAAACTCCGTCTTAATAAAGAAGAATTGTAAAAGCGGTTCAATGATATTGGAGGCCTAAAGCCAAACCGTAATAAGAGCCATAAACTTATTTAATAATTTTAGATATTTTTGTTGAAATTTATTCTTTTTACTTTTTGAGATGCAATTTAGTTTTGACGATGTAACCAACTTTTTAGTCTTTATTGAAACACTACTAATCTTTGATAGAATTTTTTTTAGTTTAATTTTGAATTTTTTCTTTTCACATGACCGTCAACACTACTCACTATAACATTGCCTCCTAAAGTAATAATCATGTGAAAATTTATATTTACAAAGATGATAAATATATTTTTGATCTAATTAGCTTGAAGCGTGCTTACAGAGATCTTGAAAGAAAATATCTTATAAAGTTAGAGTTGTAAATAAAATTTATTCTACTTGAAGTAAGAACAACTAGAAAATAACTGCAAATTTAATTGCCTTTCACTTTTATTTGAATTTTCTCAACCAACTTCGCAAAAAAACAACATAAAGTATAAACTATATTATTAACGATTGATGACAAGGTAGCAAAAGATGGTTAGAATTTTTTTTATCACCATTTAATAATAAATATAATGAATATTTAAATTACATATTATATAAGAAGAGTAATTTTAATATATTATATAAGAAGAGTAATTTTAATTTTGGGCCTCTAATTTTTTAATGACTAAAACGACCGTTTTAGTGACCCAGGGATTAAGTCGCCTGAAAAATTGTCGTATCTTTTGCATTTCCAAACCACCTGTCAATAGCAGCTTTAAGACTCCCTAATAAAATAAAAGCTACTTAGATGAATTAGATAGGAATTGTCACATGAATTTAGACCATTCATTTCTCCAAAAAAAATTGAAAAATGCCAACTCCTACATCAAATAATAGACAAACTTTAATTTAATAGTCAAAAGGTTTTTGTAATGCAAATGATTCGTGCAGTGGACAACATGCAAGTTATTGCTTTTACAGCCACGCAGAGGGAACCCAATGAGACGACAAAATAGTAATAATAATACACTTAGGTAGAGTGTATAAGAATAATATTGAATAAGGAATATTAATAATGTTTGTATATTTCATGCTTGCATCAGTTATGCTGGCATATTTCTTATTTATTATTTAGTTTGATGTATTAAAGTATTGCATAATTTTTAAAAGAATTATTTATTTATACAAAATACCCTCATAACCAGTTCATCACTTTATCTTTTTAATTAAAAGAAACATATGTTGATAAATGTTTATATGGAAAAAGTTTTAAAATAAATTATTTGATTGGCCTACCTATATTGAAGTATAAAACTGAATATTTATTTATTAAAAAAAAATATACTAAATATTTATTTATTTACTAGGGATATAATTTTATTTCTCACTTTCTTGAAATATTTCAAATTTGTATCAATATAATAATATATTTTAATCAAGCATAAGTTTTGAAAGATAATTTGTCTTTAACTAAGCTAATGCAGGAAAAAAAACGTTAACTTCATTGTAGGACGTCGACCTCACACGAAGAGAAAGAATGGACGACGGATATAATCAATCATGTGATGTCATTGCCTTCTTACTATTTCATGGACTTTAACCATCACTTGGAAAAACTTTCTGAAGTATAATAATTAGCATTCAGAATCTCTGTCCTCACGCATATATAGCTTCTGCTTCTGGAACTTCCTACAGAATAACTTTTAAAACAGTTTCCTGCACTAAGTTAAGACTAAAGAATAAGCAAAAGATCATTTCAAAAGGAACTAAATTCTATTTATCCAATATTCAAGGTTGTTCTCCAATAGTTGTTGAAATGGAACTTGGGCCCGTTTGGCCATAAAAATCTTTTTTTTTTTTTAATTTTTTCAAAATCAGTGTTTGATCATAAAATTTTAGATTTTCACTTGAAGATAAATTTAGGAAATTTCAAAAATTTGAAAAACTCCAAAAAGCTATTTTTCAAAATTTGCACTTCAGATCACTCACAAAAATTCAAAAACAGCCCAAAATTATATTCATGTCCAAACACAACTCTAATTTTCAAATACCATTTTCACTTGATTTTTTTTTTTTTAACTTTTTCCCGAAATTTTACAATTCTTATGTCCAAACGCCCACTTAATTCCGTTGTTTTTCACTATTTCATAATATATACACTAGTACCTCAGTTTACTTTATACCAATCTGTATTCTTGTGTAAATCTCAAATATGTTTGACGAATAACAGTTAGTGCTATAAGAAACAATGTCCACGTTATACTGTTGACGTGCATGGCGAGGTTGTCGTTGAAGTCTTTACTAGTAACATTATATTCTTGTTTATTTTATGAAGAAGATGTGAATGAAGGATTGTTTGAGTGCTTTAATACCTATGCTCTAGCAATAAACTCTGCCTATGCTGTAAGTTTCACTTCGAGCCGGTTTGGCCAAGCTTCTGGGAGCCCAAAAGATTTTTCTTTTTTTTTTTGAAAAATTTAAGGTATTTGATCAAATTAAAAAAGTACTTTTGAGCAGTAACAAAAGTAATTTTTCTGCGAAGCCACAAATTCTATCTTCTTATAAGAAGCAAAAGCAGAAAATTAATTTAGTTAAGATACAAATACCCTTACAATAAATTTATATTATTTAAATTATCCCTCATTAATTTAATATTTTTCTTTACTTTTTCTTTTTCCTTTTATTTCTACTATACATCTCTTTTTTTTTTTAATCATATTTTTATTCTCTTTCTCCTATTCCTAAAAGTAGATTTTAAATTTATATTGAATGATGTATTTGACATATTTAAATTATATCATGTAAAAAATAAGTAATACCAAACACTCAATATTATTGCTTTAACTGAAAATTTTAATTTATAGTTTTACTCTATGTTTTATATTTTGATTGAATTCTTTTATAATAAATTTTTAAATTTACTTTCTTTTCTAAATAATGCTAATCACAAATTGAACCTTTACTGTCCATTTTCTTTTTTTGTAATTTGATACTTAAAATACTTTTTTATAAGATCGACCAAACACAATGAGCTTGCAAAAAGTACTACTCAAACGAATTGGCAAAAAAAAAAAAATTACTATTTTACAAAAGTACTTTTTCAAAAAGTACATTTAAACAAAAACATTTCAAAATAAACAGTTTTTGCCGGCTTGACCAAATGGGCTCCTAATCCTCTTAACCTTCTGAGTTTGCGAAGCAATACCCCATTTATGTCTTTTGAATAGGATAACAAATTTTTTTTTTTTCATCTTAAATCAACGGCTAGAAATGAGCTGTGTCATTGCTTATATTTTTAAAATGTAAAAATGACCCTCAATTATTTGAAATATAACATGCACACTTTTCAATAACTATTCTCCATAAATGTTGTTGCACGTTATTGCTTGACAATTTTAATTATCGCAAAGAAATGATCGGTAATTATATGTAATTATATTGCATTTATTTTTTAAGTTACATAAGTGTTACTATAGTATAGGATTGTATCCAACATTGGGAATTAAGTAAGCATGTACATTAATGCATATTTTTTCCATCATAACCATTAGAATGAAATGAAAAAATAAAGCTAGAATCTTATAGCTTAATCGCCTGACTGCTTGAACTTTTATCTTGTTGGTGAGGGTTCGATTTTCCACTATATAATCCCTCCCCTGCCCCCAATTTAAAAAAAATGAAAAAAAAAAACATATGGAAATTTTATTGTACGAGCACCTTAATTAGGAGCATGTTTTAGTAACTTAAGCTAAAAATACTGTAGTACTTGCTTCCATGTGTAATATGTCTACATCTTCTTCATAAACATTCAACCATTTCTTGTAGTGAAAACTTATTACCACACTTATCTTTCAACAAACTAAGCCGATGTGTATTTCTAAGACTGAAAGATTAATTAAACAATCTCGATCTTCCCAAAGTATTGATATACCTTTTTGCTGTAAAGGATGCTATCAATTGGTGTCAATAGTTATTATAATATAATATAATATAATATAATATACTACTAATAATATAATCATCATACTATACTATAAGCATGAAGATCAAAAGTTGAATGTCTATTTTGGACTTTTATGCCCTTAAAAGTTATATTAATAATACTTTCAATATTAATAACAAAAGTTAGTTTTGTAACATTAAATTTGACTTGGGGATTATTAAAATATTTAGTAAGGTACATGTATCTGAATTCTTCGCTTTGCAAAGTTAAGCTCTTTAACTTCAGCGTATAATGGGAGAATTACATCCCTTGTCACTTGGCCCAACAACCCATCAGAAAATGGCCCATGTTTGAAGCCCTTACCCAGTATAGCCCAGGTTGTACATAATCTGAAAATTATTTTTCACTAGTTAGCCCATTTTTTCTTCGTTCCCCTCTTTTTTCTTCGTTCCAGTTACATCCCCTTGTCACTCCCCTTTTTTCTTCGTTCCAGTTAAGCCACCTTCATCTTCTCCTTCCCAAGCCAGCCTTTGCACCACAAAATTTTTCTACTATTGTTATTCTCCTTCAATTCTTTCCGAATTTCAATGGTTAATTAAGGATTTGAAAAATAAAAGTCACCATTACAGGTGGTTCAAAGATTCGATTTCAGAAATTGAGTTTTCCGATTTGTTAGTTGTTTGGAATGGGTGTTGTCTCAATTGATTGGAATCATCAAGATGAGTTCAAAACTTAAATTTCAAGTGATTTGGAGTAGATTTAGGCTATATTTGAGTGAAATTTCAGAAATTAAGTTTTTCGATTTGTTAGTTGTTTCAAATGGGTGTTGTCTCAATTGATTGGAACCGTCAAGATGAGTTCAGAACTTAAATTTCAAGTGATTTGGAGTAGCTTTAGGCTATATTTGAGTTAAATTTCAGAGAATGCCCAAAGAAGAAGAAGAAGAAGAAGAAGAAGAAGAACACGTGAAGCTCCATTGATAGGATTCATTTGTATAATAATGTATAATATTGTATAAATAGTATATATAGTGTATAAACACAACTTATACACTATTATATCCAGGGTTGATACATTATTTACAGGTATTTGGTGAATTTCTCGCATTTTCTTCTTCTTCTTCTTCCTATACACCTATATACATAGTGTATCAAAGAATGTTTTTCACTCTGTGATTATACATCTTTATACACTTTTATACAACTATATACATACTGTACCTCTATGTATAAGAGTGTATAACTTTGTATAAAAATGTATAAGCATCGCTGACGAAATTTTTGTACGATTTTCACTTGCAATTCTTGTATAAAACTAGTCCAAATCTCCAGCAAATAACTTCAAACTTTGTATACAACCTACTTAGACTATTTCTAATAAGTTAAAACAATACCCACTCCAAATTTCTCACAAAATCATAATTAAAATTTAACAAGATTAGCATTAAAGGAGATGAGATTTTAGGTTTCTCGCGCCTGTTTTTGTATTTTGCAGTTGTGATAGGTATGTATAAACCTGAATTATATACAATTTTTTTTTTTAAAAAAAAAACAGAGAAGTATTGGTTATGGAAGAAGGCACGAATGAATGTTGACTGAATGGGGAACTAATTTTTCTTTTAAGTTTTGTTTGCATATGATTCTTTTTCATTAATTAGATTAAATATTTATGGGTGAAAAATGAGGAGAGAGCTACAATAGGGGTAGGTAGGAATAAATGAGTTTGTTATAATTAGAGTGAATGGGAAAAGAAAAGATCTTATTGATATTTGACTACACATTTACAAACTTATAACTGGTCCGTTCACATAGCAGCTTTAATAAGGCCATCTTGGCTTTTGGTTTTCTTGTGAAAGGTGGTCATTATAAAATTCAATATCACATCATGAAATCTGCGTGCCCTTTTACATTCTAAAGAATTAAAACGTAATGAATAGCAAACAATTATTTCAACCGTTGCAAAAAAGTTATCAGGTAGCTCATTTATATCTGATCAAGGATCAGCTTATATAAGTGAATGAACTCTTATAGCAATTATCTACTGTACTTATATTCATTACCATTTCCAATTTCACTTTATCGATCGATATTCAGAGTCAATCACGAAATAGTTATATATATATATGTATATATATATATATAAGCTGATAGTAACTGATAGAAATCCATTCAATTTTCTAGAATTTCGGTGTACTCCATGGTTATGTGTGCTTTCTCCTAATAGTAATATCAAAATCCAAAGAAAATAATTTGCTGAAAGCACACCTTTGTCTGGGTTGAGACTTCGTTGGGCAGAAATCGTTACCAGCAGCAATTTAGCATTTAGTAACATGATTCCAATTTACTATTTTCACCATAGCTTAGTTTTAAAAAATTTCAATAGCGAAGGACAAATTGGTCATCAATTAACTTTTGATGAGTATTAAAGTAATTAAACTTTTAATTTGGAGCTTCATACTTATAATATATATATATATATATATATATATATATATATATATATATATATATATATATATGCACTCTCATTCTACCTTGAACAATAATNTATATATATATGAACTTTCTTGAAAAATTAATAGAAGAACAATATTGAAGTTACAGTTTTAATACAAGTTCCTTTGCTATTATTTTTTTTTTTTGAGCAAACATGAAATATATATATTAAAAACTAAGTAGCGTTTGTTAAAACATTGTCTAATAGTGTGTCACTTAGGACACATTGATTTCCTAGGCTTGCTAAACTGTTGCAAGCATCCATAGATAAGTACTTAACATAATAACGGTTTTTGTCTAGATCATAGTTAACAAGATTAAAAACCAGACATAGGGCTATGACAAAAACTTTCTTCTTCACTTCTGGGCTTCCTCCCATTTTAGACAGCGTGTAGGCGACATTGTTGCACTCCCTAAACGTGTGCTGGAGGAGCGTCACCTTCCCTTGGTGCATTAACAACCTGCAATAAGTGATAATATTGTCAAATAATTGGTTACCATGTAGTATAGCCTTGATGGCTTCTGCACAATCTTATTCGATTTGAAGGGGGAATAGGTTCCATTTGTGAGCAGTTTTTAGTCCTTCTTTTAAAGCTTTTAATTCGGCTTCCAGTGACCCCATTGCCTCTATGTTTTTGGTAAATCCCACAATCCAATGCCTATTATTGTCACCAAAAACTCACCCTAGGGAGCTTTTGAAGTTGTCATGATTAGCCCAATCCAACCCTATGTGGGTCACAGGCCCCATGGGTCGGCCCACCATTTTTAAAAATTATTTTCATGTTTTTTAAAATTTAAGTTTTAACCTAAAATGAAATATATATACACACACACACAAAGAAAAAAAAATCAAAAAATATATTTATTGGATAAAAAGCTTCTGCAAATTTAATAATTTTTGAAATTGTTTCAATATATTACTATAAAATGTAAAAAAAGAAAGACAATATTTACTCATTAAAAATCAATAATCAAAAAACTAGGCATCTTTGAGTAATTCCCACAATTGATGCTGAGCTACCATGGCATCTTTACTACACTGAGGTCCTCACTCCCCTTCTGTCTCATGTGGGAAAGGTTTTATTCCTGGACCTTGCTTCATTTCAAAAAACTAGGGGCAGTGTTGCTAAGGTCAAAATGCAGATAGACCTCACTAAAGACAGACCACATCATGTTTGGTTGGGCTATGATGAAAATCAAGATAAAAATGATGATGGGCAATGGCTGGAGATTCAATATGAAAATGTCCCTGACTACTGTCCCAATTGCAGACTCCTTGAGCACACCCTTCAAACTTGCCCAGAAAAAGCCAAGAAAGAAGACCAACAGAAGAAGAAGATTGCTGTCACACCAACTGACTCCCAAAACCAAAAAGAAAAACCTTCAAGAACACAGCAGAACCAACAAGCACAAACACAGAAAAAGCAAGACAACCACCAAAATGTAGGAAGTCAGCAAAATCAGACAGAAATTGGACCAAGCAGCAAGGAAGAATCACAGGAAGAATGGCAAACTTAGAGAAATAAAAAATCAAAAGGAGGTTCTCAGACCAAAAAGCAGTAGACAGTCTATGTGGCTAAGCAACCAACCACTCAACAGCAACAAAATATCCCAAATGACTCTCAGCAGAAGGCTCCTCAATCATCAGGTATATCTCCTATCAATCCTCCAGCTCCACTGGAGAGGAGTGAAGATTTTGGTGCCCAGAATCACCCCAGTCCCCAGAACCCCTCTATTGCTTCTACTTCTAATATATGTAATGTTCAAGGAGGAAAGGAGCAAAGTCAGGAGAAATCTTTAGAAAAACAGGAAGGGGTACCAAAAGGGGTGGGGCTTCCTCATGTTTTGCATGAGTGTGCTTCTGCACAATTGAATGGCCATAGGATGGACCTTCATCCTCCTGCTACCACAATCCTGCCAATCAATCAGAGTCCTGAACCTGCAGCCAATAAGGTGAATGATCAGCAATATGAGAATATCAGTTCTGATGAGAACCTGGCAAGCACCTACAATGATCAGTTGAGAAGTCTCTTAAAAGGGAAAGCCCATGTTGGTTCAGATTTCAGCCTCCAATCCCCTAAATCCAAAAACAAACCAAGTCAAAAGAAAAGAAAGGCAATGAGAAAATAAAATGCAGGGATCAACATCAATGAACCATCTGAAAAAAACCTTCATACTCCAATTCAAAATCCTGTTACCTCTCCAACAAAATTTTCTGGACAAGTCTCAGCCAATAAATCTGCAACCTATAAAGACCCTGATCCAGATCCATCCCTCTCTCAACCTCTTTTAGCCTCCAAAGATACAGAGATGAATGATCCTAATGCCTATGATGTGCTAACATCCCCTGCTGATGCTGAGGTTTTTGATAAAAACTCACCCGATGAGGATGAATACAGGCCAATCATATCAGAAGATGAAATGAGAGGAGACCTTGATGATGAAACTGATTCTAGTGAAGTGTCTGAGCAGGACCATCATTGTGATCTCCTGATCAATGCAATCAATGGTGCTGACAACCTTGATGAAGCCATCCCCCCCAAAAGATCTCCATCCAAAATGAGATTATCACCAAGATTGACAAGAAGCAGAGCTGCGTCTAGCAGTGTCCCACCAAAACACAAAACCCCCTCCCTTTTTTGATGATTAGTACACTCACATGGAATGTCAGAGGTATTAGAACTTCTGGAGCCCTTGAAAGAATAAAAATTCTCAAAAAACTCCACAAAATTTCCCTCATTGCTGTCCTGGAACCCTTCCTGGATGACTCTCACCTCAACCACTTTAAAATCCAACTGTCTATGCACCAAGCCACATCCAATAACAACAACAAGATTTGGATCTTTTGGGATCAAGATATCAATGCCACTGTCCTTGGCTCAGATGATCAGCAAGTAACCTTGGAACTAAGGCATGTTGAAGCTGCTGATCCTTTTCACATTTTAGTTATTTATGCAAAATGTAAGCCAGCATTGAGAAGGCCTCTTTGGGATAATCTGAGAAACAAGTCCAGTACTACCTCTACCCCCTGGTGTTCCATTGGGGACTTCAATGTTATTGCTTCTATTGATGAAAAAATTGGTGGTTTGCCATATCAGATTAGCAAAAGCATGGATTTTCTTAGTGTGATTGAAGATTGTGGCTTCACTGATCTAGGCTTCTATGGTCCAAGATATACATGGTCCAATGGTAGAGGTCCTTGTGCAATTGTTTGGAAGAGACTTGATAGAGGCTTAGTCAATGGCAACTGGCTGACCTCATATCCTGCCACCACCATCTCCCACCTTGCATCTACAGGCTCAGACCATTCCCCTCTTCTAATGGAAATGCATGCTAGGTCTGACTCTACCAGGAGATACTTCAAATTTTTGAATTGTTGGACTAACAATAAATCTTTCCTGCCCCTAGTCCAATCAGTTTGGAACACAAATTTCCATGGCAATCCAATGTGGATCTTTCATCAGAAAATTAAAGCCCTTAGTTCTGAGCTTAGTAAATGGTCTAGACATCAGTATGGGGACATTTTTCAAAAGGTCAAAGAATTTGAAGAAAAGGTCCAACAAGCAGAAGAAAAATGGGCAAAATCCAACAGGGATTCTGACAGAACAGTCCTTCATGAACTGAAAGCTCAATACATCAAGCATCTAAAAACTGAGGAGGATGTTTTGAAACAGAAAACTCAATTGCAATGGTTTAAGGAAGGAGATGCCAACTCAAAATATTTCCATAGCCTGATCAGGGGTAGGAGGAGAAAGCTCTTTATCCACAAGATTAAAGATGAGGATGGTGATTGGATTCAGGGTGAGGAAGCTATTGGAGAAGCAGCTTGCAACCATTACCAGCAACTCTTTACTGACCCTGGTGGTCTGATTAGGGAGGACCTCCTTTCATGTGTCCTAACCTTAGTCAATCAGGAAGATAATCAGACCCTCAACAGGGATCCTTCCATGGAGGAATTACATGATGTGGTATTCTCCATGAACCCAAATAGTGCAGCAGGTCCAGATGGTCTGAATAGTAAGTTCTATCAACATTGCTGGGACATCATCAAGCAGGATCTTTTCAATATAGTTAATGCCTTTTTCTGTGGCCAATCTATGCCTAGACATATGACTCAAGCCTGCCTTGTCCTTCTCCCTAAAGTTGAATTTCCCAACTCATTATCAGAATTTAGGCCAATCAGCTTGAGTAACTTCATTAATAAGATTATTTCCAAGATTATCTGTTCCAGATTGGCCCCAATCCTCCCAAAAATCATCACCCCAAACCAAACTGGCTTTGTTAAGGGCAGAAACATCTCTGAAAATATTATGTTAGCCCAGGAAATTGTTCAAGGCATTAAGAAGCCCAATGTGGGAGGTAATGTAGTGATCAAATTAGATATGGCAAAGGCATATGACAGGGTCTCCTGGTCTTTCACTTGTCTGATCATGAGAAGACTTGGCTTCAATGAAAGAATAATTGACATTGTGTGGAGAACTCTCTCAAATAATTGGTACTCAGTCATAGTGAATGGAACAAGGTGTGGCTTCTTCCACTCTACCAGAGGTCTGAAGCAGGGAGACCCTCTTGCTCCTACTCTCTTCATCCTAGGTGCTGAATTATTGTCCAAAATGTTGAACAATCTCTCCCATGACCAATTCTTCAATGGCTTCTATATGGAGAGAAGGGCTCCTCAACTAACTCATCTCAGTTTTGCTGATGACATTATCATCTTTACATCTGGGGGTAGAGCCTCTCTGCAGAAAATCATGGACATTCTCCATGCATATGAGCACATCTCTGGGCAGCTGATTAACAAGAACAAAAGCCATTTCATGTCCTCCCCCTCTGCCTTCCAGTCCACTAACAGAAGAATCCATCAAATCACAGGGTTTTCTACAAAGGAATCTCCCCTCACCTACCTAGGTTGTCCCCTGTACACTAGCAGGAAAAGAATTATCCATTTCAACCCAATCACTTCCAAGGTAGTCAGTAGGATCAGAGGATGGCATGGCAGACTTCTCTCTCATGGAGGCAGGGCTACCCTAATCAAACATGTACTCCAATCCCTCCCTATTCATCTCCTATCTGCTGTATCTCCCCCCAGAACTGTCAATAAACAAATTGAAAAGTTAGTAGCCAATTTTTTCTGGGGAATGGACCAAAACAAAAACAAATATCATTGGGCATCTTGGCAGAAGCTAGCTAAACCAATGGAAGAAGGAGGTGTTGGCTTTAGAGCCATTGAAGATGTCTGCAGATCTCTTGAATTCAAGCAATGGTGGTGATTTAGAACAAAAGACTCTCTTTGGAGCAGGTTTCTTAATGCTAAATATTGCCAGAGATCCCACCCCATCTCTAAAAAGTGGAATTCTGGACAATCCCAAGCCTGGAAGAGGATGATGTATAATAAGAAAGAAGCTGAAGTTCACATCCAATGGAGACTTCATTCAAGTAACTCATCATTTTGGTGGGACAACTGGTTGGGTACAGTTCACTTAGCTAGCCATAGAATGCAGGGAGGAAGGCCTGGGAAGATACAAGTCTCCTATTTCTGGAACTCTGGTTCCTGGGATGTTCAGAAACTCAACCGTGTTGCCCCACCTCACATGATCCCGCCATCCTCCAAGCTCCTATAGCATATAACCCCCAGTTGCCAGACAGACCAATATGGAAACCTACCACAACTGGGAATTTCACTTTTTCATCAGCCTGGAATGTTGTTAGGGAAAAAGGGCCTCTCCTGTTCATCAATAGAAAGATATGGCACAAGAAAATTCCTTTCAAATGGTCATTCTGCATGTGGAGAGCACTCAGAAACAAGCTCCCTACAGATGATAGAGTAGCCAGATTTGGGCCTCCTACTATCACCAAATGTGTTTGTTGCATAACGCCTCAAGCTGAATCTATTGACCACATCTTCAGTAGAGGTCACTTTGCAAAAGCTATCTGGAAAATCTTCACTTCCCCTGTTGGATTCCCTTTTGCAGAAATGCCACTAAACACCCTCTTGATGAAGTGATGGATGCAAAAAACCAACAATGAGGTCCATAAGCTGTTGATTGATACCCTCCCTATCATTATTTGTTGGAATCTATGGAAGAACAGATGTGCAGCAAAATATGGATCCAAGCAATCCTCTATGACCAGGGTAGTCTTCTCTATTAATTCTGACATCAATCTCATGCTCAAAGCCCACTACCCCACCCTTGGCTGGCCCCCTGATTGGAACACCTTGTACCCCCTCTCTAAAAACCTCCAGTTCCAAACCAAAATCACCCAAGTTACTTGGCAAAAACCAATTCCTGGCTTTGTGAAGGTTAATTCTGATGGTAGTGCTTTAACTAACCCTGGCAAGATTGGTGCAGGGGCCATCATTAGAAATCATCATGGAGATCTCATTCATGCAATTGCATCTCCCATTGGGGAGGGCTCAAATAACTTAGCAGAAACAGAAGCAGCTTTCCTGGGTGTGAAGTGGTGCATAGACAATGGTTTCACCAAGATCCATCTTGAAGCTGATTCTGCCCTCCTTATACATTGGTTAACCACTGATGCCTCACCTCCTTGGACACTCACTATATCCATTCAGAAGCTCAAACACATATGCCAACAGAGTGAGTCCATTACCTTCACTCATGCATACAGAGAAGCCAACACCCCAGCAGACTCCCTTTCAAAAATTAGCCATACCCTCAATTCTGCCACCCACTTCTCTAACCTGAATGATCTCCCCATTCACATTAGAGGGCAAGTCTGCCTGGACAAAATGGGCATCCCAGCTTTCAGGCATAAACTGACCAGGAAACTCAGAGATCCAAACCTGTCACTCCCCTCACCTTCTAATGGATATGGTTAACACAACTCAAAGGAAAGGGAGCAGACGTAATTTTCCAAGCATTGCAAGCACAATGGAAACTTATGTAGCCATGGGAATTACACTAACTCTGTTTGCTCTTTTGCAAGTAATCCCCACCTATGAACTACTCAGTTCCTTGATGCTATTTCAGAGTGTGGTATTAATCCTTTGACTCATTCTCCTGAAATCACACCAAAGAACTGAAGTAGGTTGTAGGGAGGAGCAAGACCACAATCCAATTCATGCAACAAAACCCCACAGTACTACTTCTAGGCAGCCCAGTTTTCCATCACTGAAAGTTCACAAATTTCCTTTCTTCCCTTTCTCCTCTGTTTCCAAACAGAGGAACCTTCAGAAACACTCACCTAAATCCCACCACATAGTAAACACCACATGGAACCCAAACCAACAATGCATCAATCCCCCTGAACCTCTTGTAAATGACAGACTCAAAAAGCTGAGCAAATCTGCCCATTTTTTTTTTCTAATTCTGTTTTTTGCTTTGCAGGTTCCAAGCATCCCCTCTCTTTCAATCAGGTGGAATATACTTCAGGAGTGGTATCACCACCTATGGTGCTCATTCTCCTGAAGCTTGACCAACTGATACTCAATGATCAACCCAACAACACCATCCACACACCCATGCCTTCCTTGACCCCCTCTCCTAATAGCAGGATAGCAGCAGTTACTGATGCAGATTCTGCAAAAATTTTTTATGCAATCTGTAACTGCATCTCCTCTCTTCTCACCTCTCCTCCTCCCCACCCAAATAAACAGCCCCACTACTTAAGGCAGATCCAATCAATAAACTCCATCTCCCAATCCAAGATAAAAACTTGGACCAGGAATCATGGTTTCCTCAGTCTGATATGCCTCCACTACATGAGCACCTATCTAGCTGATTGCAGTCAACACAAGAACCTGCAATCAGCTAGTAGACCAGGGATCATAAATGCTCCCCTTCCCCCAGACTCATCTCCAGAATCCACAAGAACCTGGAGATTGAGCTCCCTTCTACTAATAGGTTTTTTGCATTTTGCAGGTTCAGGGAGTACACTTGATCAACTGGTACAGTTCCAGTCAGTGGTATCAGCATTTTTAGTGCTCATTCTGCTGGAAAAGTACCGGTTGATACAAGTCTCTCCCTTCATCCACACACACACATTCATGCAGGCCCAACCTCTTCTGTTACAGGCCATCACCCAGAGAACTCAGCAGGATCAATGGTGTACTCAACAGGAGGCACCAGATGTTCCACCATGCTCACTGCCAACAACACTTACAGACTGGAATTTTGCAAAAGGAAAAGGATCATTTTTTGGCTCACTCTCTCCTGTCAAATATGCTAGACAGCAGCAACACATTCCTACCCCACTTGGAGAATTTTTGCTAACTATCTTCCACTTGGCTTTCCTTGACCTCAATGTCAAAGCTAATTGGAAGATAGCCCATCACTTTGTTTTGGATTATGTACCATTCCCCCTAGGTGTTTTATACATGTATATTGTATGTAGGATTTGGTGTACATGTATGAGAACCTTACACCTCTTTTGCTTAGCATTCATAGGTTTCCTATTGCTTTATTGTATAGTTGACCTAGGTTTACTAAAACTGTATTTTGTATCACCTTTTGACTATCATTGTTGGATAGTCAATTGGTTCATCTCTATAGGACTAACCTACCATAGTGTTCAGGTGCAACTTGGCTACCATATGTGGTTGACCAAGTGCGTTTTCATTACTCTCGTGGAGGTAAGGTTCACGTCCCCCTCCACTTTTGTTGTAACTTATATTTTATCTATAAAAATCAACACTAGGCACAATTCCTAGTGGATTCAAAATAAAATAAAATAATGGATATACATTACATAAGTTTTACAATTAATTTAATAAGTTATTCCTTAATTTATAGTTAATTAGTCTAATATTTCAATAATTCAATTAATGTCATAATTGGGAAAGTAGAGTATTTTTATAAATAATTAATTAGTTACGGTAATTAGTAATGTATTTGATAATTAGAATTTGCACTAAATTTTATTGACAGTAATTAAGTTTATTTACATTAATTTCAAAAGGGCTAAAGACTAAAAGGCTATTTTGCAATTTGGTAATTAATTACAAAGTGGCAACTATTTCAATTATTTTTAGCCCAAATGCCAAGCCCAATCCGGGCCTGACCCAAACCAAATACCCCATCTCATCCCAAGTTGACGATTCATGCCACTCCATGTGAGCCAATAGTGGTGCGCCACGTCACCCGTCTCTATCACTCACACAAGAAACACAGTCAATCTGGACCGTCCGTCTACTTGATCCCCTATTATTTTTATTTAATTTTAAATGTATTTCTCATATGTGATCCCAACCGTCAATGTCAGGAGATCTAATGGCCCATATATCTCCTCATTTTTAATTTTTAAAGCCTGAATTATCAGTGTCGTTAATCTAAAGAATCAATGGCCCAGATCTCTTCCCTTTACTTTAAACCCAGAGATGGCCTAAAACTATTCAAATCCTAAAACCATTTAACATGTTATCCTATCCGCCCCCTTTCCCTTTCCTCTTTCAATTCTCTCCAACTCCAGACCCATCAATCTTAGAAACCTTGCACTAAATCGTGCAAGGTTGCAAATTCTGACCTTAAATCATTCTTTTTGCCTTCTAACTCCGCGAACCTCGCTGATACCTCCTTATTTCGTCATATGATTTTGAAATCTCGAATCTTCTGAATTAGACGCAAATATTATACTTCAAGTCTTCAAATCCTTTGATGGTGCAGCGAAATGAAGGGCATGCATGAGCATCTCATGATGTTTATTCGAAACCAGAGTTCAAATGCAATGACCTCTGAATTTCGGTCTTTGTCTGATGGTCTTCTCGCCTCGATGGTCTTCTCGCCTGTGATGTCTATCTTCCACTCAGGTAAAACTCTCATTGATCTTTCCCCTTTGTTCATTTATGATTTTACTCGATCGTGCTTGCATCATCTAGAAATCTTTATTTCCCACTATCAAGTTTGAATCTGTGAAACCCTAAGGCCTCAATGGCCACTATAAATTGGGGATTTTAATGCCTTCACCTAACACAAGAGAAAATTCACACAAAATCACTAAAAACAATCAATTTCAAGTCTTGAAAATCAAGCTAGGCTTTCTTCTAATTAGTTCTTTGATTCTTTCCGATTCTGAGCATTATACTGGTCGGAGTCTTGAGTCTTAGATCCTTAACAGCTAAATAAGAGTCTTGCTTAGTTTGTTTCCTAAAATGAGGGAGTGAACCTCAACTCTCCTCCTCTTTTAATAGTTTAATTGCATGCATTATTGTTTTGTTATCTCATGGTTAAACAACTCTAATGCTAACATGTTATGGTAGACTACCTCTATGTGTTTGTTATTAATATGTGACTGGCTACTGAACTGTAGAATCATTAGTTCATTGAATGTTCTGAAATTGGAACCATGTATTGATTAGTTATTTGGTAATCCTGATGAAAATTCATGATAACTTAAATGTGCATTGTTAGACCCTTGCGAGTAACAAAAGAACTTTCAAACAACTTTAATAGTTATTTTAGTCTCCTTATGTTCTGTTGTAGCTTTCATGTGTATTATGACTTACTCTTATTGGCATGATGTCTGGTCTAATTGGGTACTAATGTATGATGTTAAGTATAGGGCTGTCAATTGACCTAAGCTTGGTAGTTTACAATGCTTGAACTGTCTTTCCCTTTAAATGTATTATTTGTAACTTCACTATATGAGAAAATGCTATTTTATTACATCTTCTGTCAGCTTCCATACTGTTTTATTACATCTGTGAACTTCACTATATGAGAAAATGCCTTAAACTAACTAGATTAAGCTCTAAGGAACATATGCACTTTAGTTCTGTCTTCTGCTATCTACTTGGTTTAAGACATGTCTATAAATCTAATTGAAATTGTACCTTCTATAGTTGAATACCACTGATATAGTCATGTGTTGCAAAACCTCATTATGACAACAAATCTGCTTAGCTCACAATTGAAATATGCTTCCCTAGTGTAAATTTTTACTATCCTGGATCAACTATGATGGTCATGTTAGTCTAATTCTATGTGTAGTACTCATTCATATTGTAATATTGTAATATTAGTTAGAATACAACATGTACACATTTGAATATCACCCTTTAGGAGTTTTGTACTCATCTCTGCCTTAAAGGAAACTGCTGTTTGTATATCATGTTTATGATTGTGCTCCATGTCATTAAAATCTATTAAGTGCACTGAAGCTTACCCACAGACTCAGGAAACCCCCTGTGATCTATCATGTTAGAATGTAGGACTGTACAGTTAACTCTTAATCAACCTAGATGGAATGAAGATCTCTTAGAGATAACTTGCCAATGTATCCGCCCGCCCTTGTTTTCTTAAGAAGTTTGAAGTGGATTATTAACTTCCTCACTTAGTAAGAGGTGGAGAATCAATATGTATGTACACTTCTATTAAGTATACACGATTAAGTACATGATTAAATATAGCCTTCTAATAGGATTATTAAGAGCAATACACCTGACACCTCCTATACTCATTTAAACTACATGACTTACCTATTCTGAGTCCTTATATTCATGTGTTGATGTTCTCTCATTGTTTGTCGACACTTATAATTAATCTTGTTTGAGTGCTCTTAATCTTGATAAGAGTATATGCTAGTGTTACATGCTTGTGTGCAAACCGTGGGATGTTTGATAATGATTTGATGTTCTTGATATGTTATTGAATATATCTCTCATTGTGTATAATCACTACTGTGGTACTGGAGTTTACAGCGAACACCTCATTACCACTTAAACCTGTATATAAGAGTAAGTGTGAGAAGTTAGGCGTATTTGGGAATAGAGTTTATTTGTTTCTTGAGTTACTCTCCCTGACACAAGCAGTGCTCAGGACCCTTGAGACCCTTGTGAACTTTTAAGTGCCAGGTATCCAAAGAGTACCTTGACCATGAATAGAATTCTATCCTAAGCCTTTAATCTATTGACATTTGTTAATCTACTTAGGTATAGTGTTCAATGAAAACAAAGGCTTTCACTGTAAATTGCTTTACTATATGATATTTTATACTAATTCTGCATTCTTGATTATTATAATTTTATTTGGGCCTATACTAGTATTTCTTATGTATAATTATGTATATTGGCCCACATATCTAATGACTTTCTTTTCTTCTTATACATGTCTATAAAACTGGGCCTGCCGAGTTCTCAAGGAACTCAGGCCCAAGTTCTTTTCCTGAATCTTTTGGAGTCTGAAGTTGTTGTTGTCCGTCTTATCTTCCTTCAGGCCCAAATTTAGAGTCCACATGTTTCCCCTTATCGCTTTAAGTTTGTTGATTGTTCTCATATGTATATAACACTTGTGATATTTGATTGAATACTTTGATTTATGTCTTTGAATTATATTGACAACCTAGGCAAGCCCTAAAGACGTAAAAAAGATAAAAGAAGCATTAAGACTTAGTGGTAATTAATTATAACTGTTAATCATTTCTATTGTTTAACTCCCGCTATTATTGTCACTAACGATTTTCATGAAGACCTTTTTAAAACCAAGGCAGACTTTGCAAAGGTTGATAGCCTTCTCTTTTCAAAATCCAGAAAAACTGAAATTAGAAAAATGGTATTCCAAAATTGAGCCTTTCTACAAAAAAAATTAAATGAACGTTGCTGCAAAGTCAAAGGCGATAGTTGCATCTTTCATAGCTTAACAATAGCATTATTATCGTTGTTGTAGATTAAGGTGCGATGATATGAGTTCAATGTGGTTATTGGACAAGTTATGATAAAGTATGTAATGGATATCCCTTTTTCTTTCTTTGGCATGAGTCCATAGTAAGAACGAGTTGGATGAATCTTATACGAGAAACGCATACTGTAGAGCTCGTATCTCAATAGGTGTTACATATTTTTGTACACTTTCATCGTATCTTATTGAGAGGGTTCTCATCTGCTTTATGTTGTTCCATGATGTTGGATAAAGATAAAGAGTTACATACGTACCTCCATACATTTTTCTATTTACAGGATATACATCATCGTATACATATAATCTTTTGTAGCCTGGCCACTTGGTCGGTGAGAGTTTATATTTTCCTTGCCACTTTATTAGTGAGAGATATTATTGCCTAGCCACTTGGTCAGTGAGAGATACTATTGCTTGGCCAGGTTTGGGGCATGGCATCGCGGCACACTTATTGCATTTGCGAAGGTAATTTCCCCTCAAGACTTCGCATTTGCGACTAGACCTTCGTGTTCGTGAAGGAAAATTCCCTGCTGAGCCAAAATGCTCTTTGTGGTCTCCACTACTGCGGAGCACTGCAATATAGCTATACCTTTGTTTATCCTGAATGCGAAACTAGAGTTAAGGTGCACGAGGTCTTACCGTCTAGCCGTTGGTACTCTGCATCTTCATGGAGAATTCAATCTCACCAGATCCATGGCGGAGACAGTGGGGCAGTCATTACACCATTCGTGTAGGTCTCTCCCCTTTGTACTTCAGAAATACCCGATCCGAAGATTAAAAAAATCTTCTAGATCTCGTATTTTCCTGGGATTATAGTTCAATTGGTCATATCACCGCCCGATCAAGGTGGAAGATGTGGATTCGAGCACCCACAAAAATAAACAGGTAGTAATTCAGGTGCTCTGACAAGGCAGAAGATGTGGGTTCGAGCATCCACAAACATAAACAGGTAGTAATTCATATATAACTGATGTGTGGCTATAATTCCATAGTTTCCTACATTATTTGCCTTGCAATTTATATAATTTAATGATAAGTTATAGTTTATTTGCGTGTAATGGAGTCTATTTTATGTGTAGGTGAATTGGAGATGAAAGTAGAGCAAAAGGGATACTTAAACGTTGAAAGCGTGCTTGAGAACAGTGAAAAAGAGAAAGCTGGCGAAGCGAGGCCTATAACAGGATTTATACCTGGCTAAGCTAGGCCTATAGCAGGCTTTATACCTGGCGACGCCAGGCCTTTAGCTCGCGTTGGAGCTGGCGACGCTAGGCCTTGGGCGAGCTCAAGTTGGAGGTAGACCTCGCGAGGCCAGGTCCGGGGAGCGCACATTCCGAGCTTTAAAGGCTTATTTTGTCTCCTGGTTTGACTAGGACTTGGCCTACACGTTTAGGTCTTTTCCTACACATAAAGATAGACCTAAAAAAGCCATTTTTTACGGGGATATTGGATAGGGAGACCGACATTAGACCAGGGGATTCGACCTAAGGAGGCAAGAACACACTAGGAGCAAGGCGGAGAAATCTTCTACGAGTTTTTCAGTTCCTTCTTCTTATTTCCATTGTTGGTTATGAATTCTAGTATTGTAGTTATGCATACTATTATGAATAGCTAATTTGTTATCTAGGGTTTTGATGGAACCTATTGGAGGATAATTTTCCTGTTACGTTAATATAGATTTGCTGTAGTTTTTTCTCTATTTGTTCAACTACGTTTGTATTGTGGTTGGTTGAAGAGCTCTCAATCGACTGTGACTATTTAGTGTGTATTACTCGGGAGAGTGTGCGTATTTAGGTAGTTGTTGAATAACATCACTCCTAACATATATGAGGGATCAATACGGAGGGTTTAAAGGTGGGATTAGGGATAATGAAACCTTGGTGCGATCCGAGTGAGCCGTACTTAATGCCATATAGCGTAATTCGGAAGAATATGTGTACTAAATTATAGTAGTTACTCGGGAGAGAATTACACACTCAGAGCGCTCATGATCGGTAGAGAAAACTTAGGCAAATTTATAGAAGACGTAGCGGAATGGATTCTGACAATAGGGGAAATCATAACTCTAGACCTCCTTAATCTTGTCTCCAATCCTTATCCTTGTTAATTGATAGTTTTACTTCTTTCTAGTATTTGTTAGTTAATTTAAATAAAAATAAACATTATAATCTTTATAGTTAGGAAATTGTTTGGACTGTGTTTCTTAGCGATATTGAACAACTGTGGCTAAGCCTTAGTTCTCTGTGGGATTCGACTCCTGACTTGTAAATCGGATTATATTTGTAACGACCTCTTAGTCCTTTTCATAAGGCATAGTTGGGCGTGATCAATAACATTTGAATATATTCTCTTAAATCTATTATAATGAAGTTCGCACACTGATTAATATGCAAATGTTCTGTTTCCTTCATTTCTCCTAGAATCTTTCTCAAACAGTGAAATCAGAGATGTGAATACTCAAGCAAAATAGCAACTTCAAAATTTACAGTTGGCGCCTATCGTACTTTCTACAAAAGTAGTTACATAGTGATATTCGACTTAAAATATGTATTTTTGTATGTGTATCGCCTCACATTTTACTCGAATCTCGTTTAATATCATGCATATTGTGGTTATTGAGCTTTATTATTATGTTTATGTGTATAGGAACAAATCTGGAGTGAAATGGAACAAAGGTGCAAGAATGAGGGCCGCAAAAAGAAGAAACTATGCAAGGAAGGAATTCCAACGTTCCGGTCAGCGCGAGGCACTGCATGTGGCGTTGGAGGTAGCAACTTGAAGAAAAGAAAAAGGGCTAGAGCAACGTGCTGGCCTGGCTCTTCGGTCCAGGAAGTGTCCTATTTTGCTCGGGAGAAGGTTTTTGGTCCTACACATTCCTAACTTGTTTAAACGGGGTTCTAAACCTAATTTTATGGGGATCATGCCACTTTTGAGGAAAATTCATGCGGAAGAACATAGATCACGCTTGGAGGAAGCTTCCAACTAGTTTGTCTCATCTTCTCTTCCTTTAATTTCAAAGTTTATTAATTCTGAGGGTGTGGGTACTACATAAACGTTGAAGTTTGAAGCTTGAATTGTTCTTATTTTTTATTATATTGATTAATTTATTCGATCTTGCGCTTAATTATTTGATTGCTTGATCACCAATTGAATACTATTTACGAATCTAAGATTGAACTCGATGGTGAGAATTTTAGATTGCATATAGGATTGAGTCGAGAAAGATCTTGAACCTGAGCATCGGAAAACGGGTTCGCAGTTAGAGTAGACTTATACCTAATCCCCTTGCTTGGTTGCTATACATGAATTATTAAGGCCTTCTTGTTAATCCTACCTTCATAAAAAAATAGGTGTTAGGTTAGCTTGAGTAAGTGAGTAGTACGTGGGCTATAAGTAATATTAACTCTGTGAATTAAATAAACTAGATAAATTAGACAATTTAAGTGGAAGACTCAACGGGATTGTTATCTGACTCATAGCTCTGAAATATTTTCTCATTGAATTTGTCTCAAAGCTTGCCATCTTGTTTCCTTTAATTTCTTAGTTTACAACTCTAGAATAGTTATAGTTAAACTTTCACACTTTAAAACGTCGTTTGGATAGATTAATTGTTTTAGTTTAAATTAGTTGATAGTTAATCACAAGTTCTCATGAGAACGATATTCTACTAGCTCTTTATTACTTGTCGACTGTATATACTCACGTTGTGTTTGGCCACAATAAGTGTTTAGCAGCGTTGACGAGGATTTAGAAATTAGCTATTTTTAATATTAGATTTTAATTTTTATCATCTTAAGTTTTTAATTTTGTTTTTGTTTAGTACTTTTTTTAAAAACTTATTTTGACATGGCTTCTTTAAACGAAAAATTGGTTGAATGGTGGTTATTCTTATTTTGGTGATCCTTATCCATATTGTGGAGGATCCCATCTGTGAAAAATTATCAGAATGTTCCTGCGAGCAAGTCGGGCGCATCAACTCAATCTTTTGAGTGACATATTTGTAGTTTTTGTGGTACTCAAGATAACCATTGGAATGATTGTCCTAATTATTTTTATCCTTCTTTGAGCCCTTATTATAATGTTTCTAATAATATTTGTGAGTTTGATTAAAGTAATAAAGTGAATAATGTGGAACATGCTGGTCATATTATAAACATGGTGAGGCAAGTAGCCGAGCAGAAAGATAAAATTCAAAAGACTATAAAAAGAATTAGTGCAACAATCACGAGAATGAAGGCCAAAGAGCAAGAAAGAGCTGAAGTGAGCGAGTTCCAGCAAGTGAGTGGAGGTTCTGAGACAAATTTGGCTAATGGAAGAAGCTCAACAATTAGAAATATATGAGACTCAGCTTGAGAAATTACAACTGATATGAGTCCTAATGTGGGGCTATAATTCCATAGTTTCATATATTATTTGCCTTGCATTTTACATGCTTTAATGATAAAGTACACTTTATTTGTGCGTAATGGAGTCTATGTTATGTGTATGTGAATTGGAGATGAAAGGAGAGCAAAAGAAATACTTAAACATTGAAAGTGTGCTCGAGAACAGTGAAAAGGAGAAAGCTGGCAAAGCCAGGCCTAAAGCAGGCATTAGACCTGGTGATGCCAGACTTGTAGCTGGCGTTATACCCGGAAACGCCAAGCTTGTAGTTGGTAAGAGACCGGGCGAGGCAAGGCAGAGGCCAAGCTTAACCAGGCATTATGCCTGGCGACACCAGTCCTGGGGCGAGATCCATTTCGAGTTCTAAAGATTTATTTCATCTCCTGGTTTGACTAGGACTTGACCTACACGTTTAGGTCTTTTCCTACACGTATAAATAGACTTAAAAACGCCACTTTGAAGGGAGTTTTTGCAACAGGAGGCCAGGACATCACGTGGACAACTTTTGGAGGAGAAAATAATAGAATTCCTCATCCCTTTTTATTTTCTTTGTAATTTGTTTATGCAAAATACTTTGAAAATAGTTACTACAAACATGAGTGGCTAAGCACTCTACGTTCCAGGGTTGTGGTTGACGTGATTATTAACGTTTATTAATTACATCTTCGTTAATTCGAATTATCATCTTGTGGTTGTTTCTTTAAATTCACCTTACTATCTATACTATGCTTGGGAAAGCCATGTTTAGATTAGAGTAGAATTAGAGAGCTTATTTCTGAACCCGTGGCTCGGGGGAAGATTTCGCGGTTAGGATAGGAATATACCTAACAGTCTTGTTTAATTGAATATCGTATTATATTCGTTCATAATAGACTCAATATGATAGGAATATAGGATTGATATATTGTGGGCAGACGAGTAGTAATGTGGGAACATGCTATTCCTATAAACAATCCAGTTAATTAGCAACCATAGATAATATAGATTAAAGAGTGAGATTATAGAACTTAATAGGATTGATAAACCAACCACAACCCTGGAATTTTCATCTCCTCTGAAGTAAAATCTCGTCATACGCATTTTCATTAGTGCTAAATTAGTTGTTACTTGTTTAATTTCCGCAATAGTAGATTAATAGAAAAATATCACTCTTAAATATCTTGGACAATTAATTGATTTTAGATTGCTTAATTAACGATCAATCTAAGTCTCTGTGGATTCGACATCTGACTTTCGAGTCACTTTATTACTTGACGACCATGTATACTTGCGTGTGTGTTTGGTCCCAACAAGTTTTTGGCGCTGTTGCCGAGGATTTAGTTATTGATTATGTAGTTACGTTAAGCTTTTATTCATTATTTGTTCAAGTTTTAATTTTTAGTTTGCTTTATTTGTAATAACGCAGGCTCTTCTCTTGAATGTGGAGGAGTAGAAGCGCAAACAATATCCTTCCTCTTGATCCTGAAATCGAGAGAATACTTCATAGAGTGAGGAGGGAAGTTGAAGCTAGTCCTAGAATTGCAAAAGATATAGACATCGTAGTTCAACCACTGCCAATAGAGATGGCAGGTAATGAAAAGCGTCCGTTAATAGAAGCTGCAAGGCCCAATCTGGCTGTTATAACTCAGGCGATTGTGAAGCCAGACATCACGGGTCACTTTGAACTCAAACAGTACATGATACAGCTGATTCAGTCCACAGGGCAATATGTGGGTCTATCTCATGAATACCCGCAGAAGCACACCAGAACTTCTTGGAAATTACAAACACTTACAATTATCCAAATCTTTCCAAGGACTATGTCAGGCTGATACTGTTTCCCTTCTCACTAATGGGGGAAGCTAAGGAATGGTTACAAAAGGAGCCCGCAAACTCAATCCAAAATTGGGCCGATCTTGCAAGGAAATTCTTAATCAAGTTTTTTCCCACAATGAAGACAAAGTCACTAAGGAGCCAGATTCTGGGGTTTTAACAACAAGATGGAGAGACTCTTCAACAAGCTTGGGAAAGATACAAGAAGCTACTCAGAGACTGCCCGCACCATTTTCAAACTGATGAGGTGTTGGGTCACACTTTCATTGATGGGTTGGATGAGGCATCAAAAATGAATCTTGGCGCAGCATGTGGGGGTAGCTGCATGGCAAGACCGTATAGTGAGATCTAGATCCTGCTAAACAACTTCACTGCTAATGATAATAACTGGCATGGAGATGGGGAACCACGGAGAGCACTTAAACAAAAGGCAGTAGGTGTGATCGAGCTTGATGATTTCTCAGCAATGAGGGAAGATATAGCAAGATTAGCGAATCAGATGAATAAAATGACAATGCACCACGCACAACAGATGCCACATGTGCAACAGATGTCTACTTGCTGTGAGTTATATGGTGAAGGTCACACAAGTGATATATGCCCCGTGAATCCTGAATCCATCTATTACGTGGGGCAACAAGATAGAGGGACGATGAATCAAAATGCTCAATATGGTAACACATACAATCCGAACTGGAGGAATCATCCTAAATTCTCTGGGGTGGAAATCAAAACATCAAGCCTTAGGCGAATTACAATCGTCCACCTTAACCCCCACAGCAAGCAGAAGAGACTTTGGCTGACAGGATGAAAAAGCTCTTTATAGACAGTCACCAATTACGTACAGAATTAAGAAATTTTGAGAGGCAGTTTGGGCAGATGGCTAATAATCAGAATACTAGACCTGCTGGAGCTCTTCCAAGTGCTACAGAGAAAAATTCTCAAGTCAATGCAGTGACGTTGAGATATGGGAGAGAGTTGGTAGAAGTGCCTAAGAAGAAAAAGGAGCAATCTGGGCTCGAAAAAGAAAGAGTGCCAAAACCTGTAGAAGTATATGAGAGAAACAAAACAGAGCCTGAGCAAAAATCAAAGAGGGTGCCACCCCCTTTTCCTCAAAGATTGAGAAAGAAGAATGATGACCACATGTTTCACAAATTCCTAGATATGCTGAAGCAGATACATCTGAACATCCCTTTGGGGGACATGCTCCGTGAGGTCCTAAAATATGTAAAACATATTAAGGACATAGTGGAAAATAAGAGGAGGTTAACTAAGTTTTAGACCGTAGCACTTACTGAGGAGTGCACTTCCAGGATTTAACATAAGCTTCCACAAAAGCTTAAGGATCCGGGTAATTTTACCATCCTCGTGAGGATTGGTGAATTGTCACGACCCAAACTGCCATGTCGTGATGGCGCCTATCGGGGTACTAGGCAAGCTGACTCTTTACAAAAAACAACCTGATATTTCAATTTAAAGATAATTTCAAGCCATTTAATAATTAAACTTCATAAAGAAAACCTGAATAACAAAAGAGCGGAAGAAAAGCCCGACATCGGGGTGTCACTAGTCATGAGCATCTACTAAAAATCTGTCCGAAGATACTGAGACTAACATAGTCTAGAAATGTAACTACAAAATAAACTATAGGGAGATAGGAGGGAGAAGAACAGGGTTGCGATCGCTAGTAGCTACCTTGCCAACTCCGAGAGCAATCTGCTGCTGGACTAGTCAACAGCCACTACCGAGTCCTGATACGCCTGGATCTGCACACAAGGTACAGGGAGTAACGTGAGTACGCAAACTCAGTAAGTAACCAAAGTAAATAAAGGCTGAGAAGAAGTGACGAGCAATAAAACATATAAAGTTCATATCATGAAATCTCAGTAAAAACACAACAGGCTTTTAAAAGCAGAGTTTGAATCAAATAGTTCGTTTAAACTCAGTTTCAGTAAAAATCATTTGAAAATATTTTTCGATAGTTCTCAACAGAGGCTCAGTGCAACAGTAAGCAAAATGATGAAATTATATACAGCCCCTCAGGCAAACATCACTTAAGTACATCGTATACAGCCTCTCGAGCATACCTCACCATCTCTCACACTCAATGGGTACCCACGCTCATTGGGGGTGTGCAGACTCCAGAGGGGCTCCTTCAGCCTAAGCGCTATAACAAGCCACCTCATGGCATAAATCAATCAGGCCCTCGGCCTCACTCAATCATGAATCATTAACAATATACTGCGGCGTGCAACCCAATCCCATAAATGTCCTCACAAATCAGGCCCTCGGCCTCACTCAGTCATAAACCTCTCAAGCCACTCGGGCTATAAGTAAAAACAGGGTACTCAGCCCAAACAACATTTTATATGCATCAGAACAGAGTAATAAAGACTGAGTTATGAAATCAATAAGTATAACATGACCGAGTATAGATTGTCAATCAAAAACAGTGAGAGGATAATAAGAAAAAGGCCCCTAAGGGTCCAAACAACTCTGGCACAAGGTCCAAACATGGCATCAACCCAATTTATAGAAACTAGTTCTAAAACACATAAGTATCATATAGTTCAACCAAATACGCAACTTATAGTTGCTACGGGACGGACCAAGTCACAATCCCCAATGGTGCATGCCCACACGCCCGTCACCTAGCATGCGCGTCATCTCAAAATAGTAAAACGATACAAAATCCAGGGTTTCATACCCTCAGGACTAGATTTACAATCGTTACTTACCTCAAACCGGTCAAATCCCTACTCCGCGATGCTCTTGCCCCTTGACTCGACCTGCGATTGCTCCGAATCTATTCACAACCAGAACAATACCATCACTATACACTATTGGGATAAATTCCATCCACAAGAAAAACTATCAAATTAGGCACAAATCCCGGAACCCACTCGAACCCGGCCCCATGGGCCCACATCTCGAAATCCGACAATAATCACAAAACTAGAAAGCCCTTTCACTCACGAGTCCATACATACAAGATTTCAAAATTCGACTACACTTGACCTCTCAAATCCTCAATCAAACTCTCCAAAATCCCAAGCCCTAACCCCTAATTTTGGCGTCCCCATAAGCCATAAGCCATCTTCACAATCCTCCCAAGCACCTCAAAAGGCCCAATGAATCGAGGGCTCAACTTGCCCTTCTTCCAAATCTCATAACACCCTTCATGGGTGAAACCTTCAGTAGAACCTTCTCCCTGACCATATAAGACACATCACAAACCTTTCTGTCAGCATAACTCTTTTGTCTTGACTGAGCTGTACGAAGCCGCTCCTGAATCACTTTCACCTTGTCCAAAGCATCCTGTACCAAGTCTGTACCCAAAAGCCTAGTCTCACCTGGTTCAAACCAACCTACCGGAGATCTACACCGTCTCCCAAATAAAGCCTCATATGGAGCCATCTGAATACTCGACTGATAACTGTTATTAAATGCAAACTCCGCAAGTGGTAGAAACTGATCCCATGAACCCCCAAAATCAATGACACAGGCGTGTAACATGTCCTCCAATATGTGAATAGTGCGCTCGGACTGTCCGTCCGTCTGAGAGTGAAAAGTTGTGTTCAACTTAACTTGAGTACCCAACTCTCGCTGCACGACCCTCCAAAATTGCGATGTAAACTGAGTACCTCTATCTGAAAAGATGGAAACCGGGACACCATGTTGGCGAACAATCTCTCAGATATAAATCTCAGCTAACCGCTCTGAAGAATAGGTAGTACACACAAGAATGAAGTGTGCGGACTTGGTCAGCCGATCCACAATCACCCAAATAGCATCGAACTTCCTCAACGTCCGTGGGAGTCCAACTACGAAATCCATGGTGATCCGCTCCCACTTCCACTCTGGAATCTCTATCTGCTGAAGCAAGCCACCCGGTCTCTAATGTTCATATTTCACCTGCTGACAATTGAGGCACCGAGCCACAAACCCCACTATATCTTTCTTCATTCTCCTCTACCAATAGTGCTATCCCAAATCATGGTACATCTTCGAGGCACCCAGATGGATGGAATACCGCGAGCTATGGGCCTCCAGAATCATCTTGCGAAGCCCATCTACATTGGGCACACATATCCGGACCTGCATCCTCAATACCCCATCATCACCAATAGTCACATCTCTGGCATCGCCGTGCTGAACTCTGTCCTTGAGGACAAGCAAATGAGGATCATCATAGCTCTTTGATACGATCAAACAAGGAAGACCGAGAAACCACACAAGCTAGGATCCGACTGGGCTCCGAAATATCTAACCTCACAAACGGATTGGCCAAAGCCTGAACATCAAATGCAAAAGGTCTCTCCCGAATAGGAATAAATACAAGACTGCCCATACTCACCGCCTTCCTACTCAAGGCATCAGCCACCATATTGGCCTTTCTCGGATGGTAGAAAATAGTAATATCATAGTCCTTTAGCAGCTCCAACCATCTCTGCTTCCTCAAATTGAGATCCTTTTGTTTGAACAAGTGCTGAAGGCTACGATGATTAGTAAACACCTCACAAGACACGCCGTAGAGATAATGCCTCTAAATCTTCAACGCGTGAACAATGGCAGCCAACTCCAAATCATGAACAGGGTAGTTCTTCTCATGGGGCTTCAACTGACGAGAAGCATAAGCAATCACTCTACCCTCCTGCATCAACACACACCCAATGCCGACCCGAGAAGCATCACAATATATCGTATAAGAACTTGAAGCTGATGGAAAAACTAACACTAGAGCTATAGTCAAGACACTCTTGAGCTTCTGAAAGCTCGCCTCACACTCGTCCGACCACCTAAAAGGAGCACCCGTTTGGGTCAATTTGATCAAGGGTGATGCAATAGATGAAAATCCCTAAATGAACCGACGGTAATAACCCGCCAACCCAATAAAGCTACGAATCTCTGTTGTTGAGGACGATCTGGGCCAACTCTGAACCGCCTTTATCTTCTTCAGATCAACTTGAATACCCTCACTGGACACCACGTTCCCCAAGAAGGCTACTGAATCGAGCCAAAGCTCACACTTGGTGAACTTAGCATAAAGCTTCTTCTCCCTCAACCGCTGCAATACAACTCTCAAATGCTTAGCGTGCTCCTCCTGGCTATGCGAGTACACCAGAATATCATCAACGAATACAATAACAAACGAGTCGAGATAAGGCTGAAACACGCTGTTCATCAAATGCATGAATGCTGCTGGGGCATTGGTCAGCCCAAAAGACATCACAAGGAACTGATAATGACCATATCGGGTCCTAAAAGCTGTCTTAAGAATGTTCGAGTCCCTAATCTTCAACTGGTGATACCCTGACTTGAGATCAATCTTGGAGAACACCCTCGCTCCTAGAAGCTGGTCAAATAAATTATCAATGCGAGACAAAGGATACTTGTTCTTGATTGTGACTTTGTTCAACTGCGTGTAATTAATGCACATTCTGATAGTGCTATCCTTCTTCTTCACAAATAGGACAAGCGCACCCCAAGGTGACACACTAGGTCGAATAAATCCATTATCAAGGAGATCCTGAAGCTAATCCTTCAACTGCTTTAACTCCGCCGGTGCCATATGATACGGTGGAATAGAATGGGCTGAGTGCACGGCAACAAATCAATACTGAAGTCAATATCCTTGTCTGGTGGCATGCCCGGTAGGTCTGCAGGAAATACATCGGAAAAATCTCTCACCATCGGAACTGAATCAATAGAAGGAGTCTTTGCACTGACATCCCTAACAAAGGCCAAATAAGAAAGACAACCCTTCCCAACCATCCGCTGGGCCTTCAAAAATGAAATCACTATACTGGGAATATAATCCGTCGAACTTCACCACTCAATCCGTGGCACCCCCGGCATGGCCAACGTCACTGTCTTAACGTGACAGTCCAGAATAGCATGACATGGAGACAACCAATCCATGCCCAATATCACATCGAAATCCACCATACTAAGCAGCAAAAGGTCCACTCGGGTCTCCAAACTCCCAATAGTCACCACACAAGACCGATATACGCGGACCACAACATTAGTATTGCCCACCGGAATAGACACACCGACAGATGAAACAAGAGACTCGCGGGGTGTATCCAAATAATGAGTAAAATATGATGACGCATATGAAAAAGTGGAACCAGGATCAAATAATATAAAGGCATCTCTATGGCAAACTGAGACAATACGCGGATCACAACATCTGAAGAAATAGCATCTGGTCTGGCTGGGAGTGCATAGAAACGAGCCTGACCACCACCTTATCGACCTCACCCTCTAGGGCGACCCCTAGTTGACTGGGCGGGCGGTGAAGTAACTGGTGCTGAAGTCGATAGCTGACTCCTCTGTTGAGGCAGACCCTCATGACGACGAGGACACTACCTCCACATATGCCCCAACTCCCTACACTCATAACAACCCCCTAGTGCTGGTGACCGGGATTGAAGGGAACCCCTAGCACCAGGATGACTAGTAGAAGAACCTGGCATGGAGGAGCCCCGAACTGATGGAGCATGGGACGAACTCTGGGCTGGGAAGGCACTAAGTGATGAATGGCCCTTATGAGAACTGTGAGACCATGGCCCGATGATGCCCCACGGTGAACTGGGCAAGCTAACTGAGCATGTCTGAATGGACGGCCTCTGTCGTGCTGGAACTGACCCCATGAGGAGCACCCAAAAACTACCGGATCCACGAGGCCTCTTGGCCTCCCTCTCTACTCGCTCCTGACAGTGAATCGACTCTATGTCCCGAGCAATGTGAACAACCTCCTTAAAAGAAGCACCGGACACCCTCTCTCTAGTCATAAGAATCCGTAGCTGATATGAGAGGCCATCAACGAACCTCCTGATCCTCTCCATGTTTGTATGAACCAACCAGATAGCATGACGGGCTAACTCAGAGAACCTCATCTCATACTGCATCACAGTCATATCATCCTAACGCAACTGCTCGAACTGCCTGCCCAGCTCCTCCCTATGGGACTACGGCAAATACTTTTCTAGAAAGAGAACAGAGAACTACTGCCAGGTAAGGGGAGCTGCACCAACAGGCCTACGCCTCTCACAAGCCTCCCACCAAGTAAAGGCAGCTCAAATAACTGAAAGGTAGTAAACGAGACCCCCACTGGTCTCCAGAATGCTCGTTGTACGAAGAATCCTCTGACACTTGTCCAAGAAACCCAGGGCATCCTCGCCCTCTGTACCATTGAAAGTCGGAGGCTGAAGTCTACCAAACCTCTCCAATCTACGCTGCTTGTCATCAGGCATGACTGGAACCACATAATCCTGAGCAGGTGAAACCGGTAGGGCTGGTGGTGTCTCCAATGTCTGTAGTCCCTGAACAACCTTCTCGGGTGCGGGCGACCGGAGTTTGAGTGCCTCCCCCGACCTGGGAAGTAGCTGTTTTAGTAGAAACAGCGACCGCCTGAGCAAGACTGGTGCACATGGTTAGTATCTGAGCTAAGGTCTCCAGAAGACCTGGGATAACAATAGGCACAACCGGTGCCTGGGTTGGTCCCACTGGAGCATCCACAACTGAGACCTGATCATGAACTAGGGCAGCTGGTGGATTTGTAGGTGCTGCCCTAGCTGCCGTGCGGGCTACACCCCTGCCCTTACCACAGCTTCGACTGCGACCTCGGCCTCTCGCGGCCCCAACTGGTGGTACAGGTGGCCGTCCGTCCTTACCGGTAGCACGTGTCCTCACCATCTGTGAGAGAATAGAATAATAGAAGTTTAGTAGAATCAATAGATTCGCACGACAAGAATTCAAGAATGTGAAGTTTTCCTAAAGGTTCTGCAGCCTCTCGAAGATAAGTACAGACGTCTCCGAACCGATCCGCGAGACTCTACTAAATCCAATCTGACCTGTGAGACCTATGTAACCTAGGCTCTGATACTAACTTGTCACGACCTAAACTGCCATATCGTGATGACGCCTATAGCGGTACTAGGCAAGCCGACTCCTTACCCAAAAATACCTGATATTTCAATTTAAAGATAACTTCAAACCGTTTAATAATAAAACATAAAGAAAACCTGAATAACGAAAGTGCGAAAAGAAAAGCTCGACATCAGAGTGTCACTAGTCATGAGCATCTACTAAAAATCTGTCCGAAGATACTGAGACTAACATAATCTGAAAATGTAACTACAAAATAAACTATAGGGAGATAGGAGGGAGAAGAACAGGGCTGCGATCGCCAGCAGCAACCTCTCCAATCCGAGAGGAATCTACAGCTGGACTAGTCAACAGCCGCTATCGGGTCTTGATACGCCTGGATCTGCACATAAGGTGCAGGGAGTAACGTGAGTATGCCAACTCAGTAAGTAACTAAAGTAAATAAAGGTTGAGAAGCAGTGATGAGCAATAAAACATATAAAGTTCATATCATGAAATCTCAGTAAAAACACAACAGGATTTTAAAAGCAGAGTTTTAACCAAAACAGTTTGTTTAAACTCAGTTTCAGTAAAAATCATTTGAAAGTATTTTTCGGTAGTTCTCAATAGAGGCTCAGTGCAACAGTAAGCAAAATGATGAAATCATAAACATCCCCTCGGGCAAACATCACTCAAGTACAGCCCCTCGGGCAACCCTCACAGTCACTCGCATACAGCCCCTCAGGCATACCTCACCATCTCTCACACTCAATGGGTAACCACGCTCAGTGGGGGTGTGCAGATTCCGGAGGGGCTCCTTCAGCCCAAGCGCTATAACAAGCCACCTCATGGCATAAATCAATCAATCCCTCGGCCTCACTCAATCATATATCAGTAACAACATGCTGCAGCGTGCAACCTGATGTCACGACCCGGATTTCCCACCCTCGGGAGTCATGATGGCGCCTACTAGTGAAAGCTAGGCAAGCCAACCATTTGTACTTTTTACCTTTTCCCTTTTTAATCCTTTAACAATTAAGAACCAACATTACATGATCAACGGAATTTAATAAGCGGAAGACTGAAATGCAATATTTTAACAATGATGCAATACCGATCCATAACATAAACTACCCAGAATTGGTGTCACAATTTCACACACTGTCTAAGAATACTACAAATAAGGGTCCGAAAGATAAATACAATGCTGTATCTGAAATACGTAAAAGAAACAGAACGAAACGATAGAAGGAGACGCCAAGGCCCGTGGACGCCTGCAGGACTACCTCGGGTTGCCTGATGAACTGGAAGCAGCAACCTCACTGCAGTCCGAAAGCTACAGTATCGGGATCTGCACAAAAGAGTGCAGAGTGTAGTATCAGCACAACCGACCCCATGTGCTGGTAAGTGCCCCAGCCTAACCTCGGCGAAGTAGTGACGAGGCTAGGACCAGACTACCGAATAAACCTGTGCAGTTAAATCATATCGGAAAAATAAAGGCAGAAATTTATAATTTAAAAGTAAGAAGGGGGAAGACATGCTGCAGGGAAATCAAGTAAAAACAGAAAAACATATAAATAACCGTAAAGAACACCATAACTCAATTATCAACAATAATCAGGAAATCAAGACAAGTGCACGGCATCACCCTTCGTGCTTTTACTTCCGTCCTCACCAAATATCCATATAATCGGCACGGCATCACCCTTCGTGCTTTTACCTCACATAATCATGGCACGGAATGATCCTTCGTGCATAATCACTCATATAAAGGCACAAAATGGCACATCGCGCGGCATGGCATCACCCTTCGTGCATTAACACTCTCTCACAAATATCATGCACGGCATCACCCTTCGTGCTTTAACACTCTCTCACCAATACAATGCACGGCATCACCCTTCGTCTTTTAACACTCTTCCTCACCCAAACAACAATCACAAGCAATAAGGGCAAGGAAATAAATAAAATCACGATAAAATCCCGGCAAGGGAACAATAGTACAACAATCATATCCCGACAAGGGAAAACAATATCAAAAGTAACAACATCCCGGCAAGGGAGATAATCATTAAAAGCAACAACATCCCGGCAAGGGAGACAACATCATAATCCTCTTCTTTTTTTCACATTTACTTCACAAATCATTTCACAACTTGAGACAACGCTCTTCAATGTTCAACTGCCAACAATAATTCCACAAATCATTTCACAACATGAGCAAACGCTCTTCAATGTTCAATTACAAAAATTACTTCCACAAGCCTTGTTCAACAATAGAAATATCACATAAGGCATGAACAATACAAAACGGAGTCATATTAATCATAGCATAAGACTCACGGGCATGCTTGACACCAACGTATAGATACTCATCACCATGCCTATATGTCGTACTCAACAATTAACACATAGCAAATAGGACACAACTCCTAATCCCTCAAGCTAAGGTTAGACCAAACACTTACCTCAATGCCACGAACACAATTCAAGCCTGAACTATCGCTTTACCTCTTGATTCCACCACCAATTCGCTTGTATCTTGCCACAAGTTACTTAACTACATCAATAAATGCTAAATGATTCAATTTTAATGCATGAAAATAGATTTTCTAAAGTTTTTCCCAAAAAGTCAAAAATCAACCCCGGGCCCACATGATCAAAATCCGAGGTTCGAACCAAAACCCGATTACCCATTCACCCATGAACTCAAATATATAATTTATTTTGAAATCGGACCTCAAATCGAGGTCCAAATCCCCAAAATTCAAAAATCCTAAGTTCTACCCAAAACACCCAATTTCCCCCATGAAAAGCCTTGATTTTGAGTTGAAATCATGTAAAAAGATGGATTAGATTGAAAGAAATGAGTTATAAATGACTTACAATTGATTAGGAAGAGTAGTTGTCTTTGAAAAATCGCCCAAAGGTGTTTAGGTTTTGAGAAGGTTTGAAAAATGGCTGAAAATGCATCTAAGTGTCAATTAACTGGTCACTGATGTCGCAATTGCGAACCCCTCAGAAACTGTTCACTTCGCAAATGCGAAGCTTTTGTCGCATTTGCGACCAAGTACAATTCCGGTCACCTTCGCATTTGCAAGGGACCCTTCGCAAATACGACATCGCATTTGCGATATAAACGTCGCATTTTCGACCAAGGCAACCCAGGTCGACTTTCGCATTTGCAATACTTGTTCGCATTTGCGAGCCAGGCTTCGCATTTGCGAAGCCTGCAGACCTGCAACATACCAGATTTTTTCCTAAGTTCAAATTCACTCCGTGGCCTATCCGAAACTCACCCGATCCCTCGGGGCTCCAAACAAAACATGCACGCACGTCCAAATTTTCATACGGACTTGCTCGTGCGATCAAATCATCAAAATAACATCAATAACTATGAATTTAGCATCAAAATCAAAGAAAAATCTCATGAACTCTTAAGTTTAAATCTTAACAACCGATGGTCCGATTCACGTCATTTCAAGTCCGTTTCTTACAAAATTTTACAGGCTCGACTTAAATACCATATAAGACCTGTACCGGGCTACGGAACCAAAATACGAGCCCGATACCATCGAATTCAATTACATTCAAATTTCCAAAAACTCTAATAATTTCAGTTAAACAGTTTTCTTCAAAAATTCATTTCTCCAGCTTGGGACCTCGGAATTTTATTCCGGGCATACGCCCAAGTCCCATATTTTCCTACGGACCCTCCGGGACCGTCAAATCATGGGTCCGGGTCCGTTTACCCAAAATGTTGATCGACAACCTAAATTCATTTTAAAAGCAAAATTTATCATTTTTCACAGATTTTCACATAATGGCTTTCCGGATACACGCCCAACTGCGCACGTAAATCGAGGTGAGATAAAAAGGAGGTTTAAAGGCCTCGAAACACAAAATTTATTTCTAAAACAAGTGATGACCTTTTGGGTCATCACATTCTCCACCTCTAAAACAACTGTTCGTCCTTGAACGGACATAAGAAGGAAGTACCTGAGTCGGAGAAAAGACGGGGATATCGGCTCCGCATATCGGACTCGGACTCCCAGGTCGATGCCTCAGCAAGTTGACCTCTCCACTGAACACGAACAGAAGGGAAACTATTCGATCTCAACTTACGAACCTGCCGGTCTAGAATAGCTACCGGCTCCTCCTCATAGGACAAGTCCTTGTCCAACTGGACAGTGCTGAAATCTAACATGTGGGATGGATCACCGTGATACTTCCAAAGCATGGACACGTGAAACGCTGGATGCACGACTGATAAGCTCGGCGGCAATACAAGTCTGTAAGCCACCTCCCCCACTCGATCAAGAATCTCAAACGGGCCAATGAACCTAGGGCTAAGCTTGCCCTTCTTTCCAAATCTCATCACGCCCTTCATAGGCGACACCCGAAGCAAAACTCGCTCGCCGACCATGAATGCCACATCACGAACCTTACGATCGGCATAACTCTTTTGCCTGGACTGAGCTGTACGAAGTCTATCCTGAATGATCCTGACCTTGTCCAAGGCATCCTGTTCTTGATCCGTACCCAACAACAGAGCCTCTCCCGGCTCAAACCAACTAACCGACGACCGACACCGCCTACCATATAAAGCCTCATAGGGAGCCATCTGAATGCTCGACTGGTAACTGTTGTTGTAGGCAAACTCCTCTAAAGGCAAAAACTGATCCCACGAGCCTCCAAAGTCGATAACACAAGCCCGGAGCATTTCCTCCAAAATTTGAATAGTACACTCGGACTGCCTGTCCGTCTGAGGATGAAATGTTGTGCTCAACTCAACCCGTGTGCCCAACTCACGCTGAACTGCCCTCCAAAAATGCGAGGTAAATTGCGTACCTCGGTCCAAAATGATAGACACGGGCACACCATGAAGGCGAACAATCTCCCGGATATAGATCTCAGCTAACCTCTCAGAAGAATAGGAGACTGCCACAGGAATGAAATGCGCTGACTTGGTCAGCCTATCAACATTAACCCACACAGCATCGAACTTCCTCTGAGTCCGTGGGAGTCCAACAACAAAGTCCATAGTGATACGCTCCCACTTCCACTCGGGAAGCTCAATCCTCTGAAACAAACCACTAGGTCTCTGATGCTCGTACTTTACCTGCTGACAATTCAAACACCGAGCCACATACGCAACAATATCCTTCTTCATCCTCCTCGACCAATAATGCTGCCGCAAATCCCGATACATCTTGGCAGCGCCCGGATGAATAGAGTACGGGGAACTATGGGCCTCCTCTAAAATCAACTTTCGAAGTCCATCCACATTAGGCACACAAACTCGACCCTGCAGCCTCAAAACTCCATCATCTCCAACTATAACCTGTTTGGCACCTCCGTGCCGCACTGTGTCCCTAAGAACACACAAATGGGGATCATCATACTGCCGACCTCGATACGCTCCAATAATGAAGATCGAGAGACTGTGCAAGCTAACACACGGCTGGGCTCAGAGATATCCAACCTCACGAACTGATTGGCCAAAGCCTGAACATCCAAAGCAAGCGGTCTCTCACCGACCGAAATATACGCAAGAATGCCCATACTGGCTGACTTCCCACTCAAAGCATCGGCCACCACATTGGCCTTCCCCGGATGATATAAGATGGTGACATCATAGTCTTTCAACAGCTCCAACCACCTTCTCTGTCTCAAGTTTAGCTCCTTCTGCTTGAACAAATATTGTAGACTCTTGTGATCCGTGAACACCTCACATGCCACGCCATATAGATAGTGCCTCCAAATCTTCAGCACGTGGACAATGGCTGCTAACTCCAAATCATGAACTGGATAATTCTTATCGTGAATCTTCAACTGCCGCGAAGCATAAGTAATGACCTTGTCATCCTGCATCAACACCACACCAAGTCCAATACGAGATGCATCACAATAAACTGCATATGGCCCTGAACCTGTGGGCAAAACCAACACTGGCACTGTAGTCAAAGATGTCTTGAGCTTCTGAAAGCTCGCCTCACACTCGTCCGGCCATCTGAACTGAGCACCCTTCTGAGTCAACCTGGTCATCGAGGCTGCAATAGATGAAAACCCCTCCACAAACTGACGGTAATAGCCTGCCAAACCTAAGAAACTCCGGATCTTTGTAGCTGATGTGGGTCGAGGCCAGTTCTTGACTGCCTCTATCTTCTTCGGATCCACCTGAATACCCTCTGCTGATACAACGTGACCCTAGAATGCAACTGAACTCATCCAGAACTCACACTTCGAAAACTTAGCATACTACTGGCTATCTCTCAGAGTCTGAAGAACCACTCTCAGATGTTGCTCATGCTCCTCCCGGCTGCGGGAATGAATCAAAATATCATCAATGAAGACTATCACGAATGAATCCAAGTAAGGCCTGAACACTCGGTTCATCAAATCCATGAATGCTGCTGGGGCATTTGTCAATTCGAATGACATCACCAAGAACTCATAATGCCCGTACCGAGTGCAGAAACCTGTCTTAGGGACATCAGATACCCTAATCCTCAACTTATAGTAGCCAGATCTCAAGTCGATCTTAGAAAACACTTGGGCACCCTGAAGCTGGTCAAACAAATCGTCAATCCTCGGCAATGGGTACTTATTCTTGATTGTGACCTTGTTCAATTGCCGATAATCTATACACATCCTCATCGATCCGTCCTTCTTCTTAACAAACAACACCGACGCACCCAAGGCAAGACACTAGGCCTAATAAAGCCCTTATCAAGCAAGTCTTGCAACTGCTCCTTCAATTCTTTCAACTCAAGCGGGGCCGTACAATACGGCAGAATAGAAATGGGCTGAGTGCCCGGAGCCAAAGCAATGTAGAAGTCAATATCCCTATCGGGTGGCATACCCGGCAAGTCTGAAGGAAAAACCTCAGGAAACTCACAAACAACAGGCACAGAATCCATAGAAGGAACCTCAGCACTAGAACCACAAACATATGCCAAATAGGCCAAACACCCTTTCTCGACCATAAGCCGAGCCTTCATATATGAGATAACACTATGGGTAGAATGACCAGGAGTCCCTCTCCACTCTAAACAAGGCAACCCCGGCAAGGCTAAGGTCACAGTCTTGGCATGACAGTCCATGATAGCGTGGTAAGGTGCTAACCAGTCCATCCCCAATATGACATCAAAATCAACCATATCCAAAAGTAACAAATCTACACGAGCCTCAAGACCCCCAATCACAACTATACACGAACGATGCACACGATCTACCACAATAGAATTACCCACCGATGTAGACACATATATAGGGGCACTTAAAGAATCACTAGGCATGACTAGATATGGTGCAAAATAAGATGACACATAAGAATATGTAGACCCTGGATCAAATAGCACTGAAGCATCCCTACTACAAACCAGAACCGTACCTGTGATAACTGCATCGGAAGCCTCAGCCTCAGGCCTGGCTGGAAGAGCATAACATCGGGGCTTGGCCCTACTACTCGGAACTACATCTCTGGGACGGCCTGCTGCTGGCTAGCCTCCACCTCTAGCGCCTGACCTCCACCTCTAGTACCTTTACCTCCACCTCTACTACCTCTACCCCCACCTCTAGCTGGCTAAGCGGGCTGTGGGACACTCGGTGCCTGAACCATGGCACGAGAACCCTAATGATAAGAGCTGCTCGATGCTCGAGGGAAAAATCTAGCAGTATGTCCCGTATCGCCACAAGTACAACAAGCCCTTGGCTGCTGAGACTGTTGACCCCGATGACCTGAATGACCACCCCGAAAACTCTGGAGCGGCGGTGCACTGATAGGAGCTGGTGGTGCACTGTAGGACTGCTGATCAGAACACTGCATATGAGAACCACGACCACCTAAAGCACCGTGAGAAACCTGAAGTGCTAACTGAAAAGGCCTAGGTGGATGGCCTCTACCAAAACAATCCCTGCCTCCAGATGAGGCACCACTGAATCTGCCTGAATGCCTCTTGTCAAACCCCTGACCACCCCCCTGCGATAAAAACATCTCAACCCTCCTGGTCACATTGGCCGCATCCTGAAAGGAAATCTCGCTCCCCGTCTCCTTGGCCATCTGAAGTTGAATAGGCTGAATGAGTCCCTCAATGAACCTCCTCACACTCTCTCTCTCAGTAGGAAGTATAAGAAGAGCATGACGGGCCAAATCAATAAACCTGGTCTCGTACTGAGTAACAGTCATTGAACCCTGCTGGAGACGCTCAAACTGCCTCCGATAGTTCTCCCTCTGAGTGACAGGAAGAAACTTCTCCAGGAATAGCTGAGAAAACTGGTCCCAAGTCAGAGCTGGTGACCCAGCTGGTCTAGCCAGACAATAATCTCTCCACCAAGTCTTAGCGGATCCAGACAGTCGAAAAGCAGCAAAGTCTACCCCATTGGTCTCCACTATCCCCATGTTCCTGAAAACCTCATGACAGCTGTCTAAATAATCTCGGGGATCCTCAGAAGATGCACCGCTGAAAGTGGTAGTGAAGAGCTTGGTGCCAGTCCAATCTCCACAAGGCATCAGCAGACATAGCTGCTCTATCACCGGTCTGAGCTACCACACCCGACTGAATTGCTCCAATTGGCTGAGCTGCTGGAGTCTGAAACTGGGAAGCCATCTGCTCCGGAGTGCGGGTAGCGGGAGTTTGGGATCCTCCTCCAGCCTGAGAGACGGCTGGTGCTACAGGAAGCAAGCCTGCCTGGGTGACACTCTCCATAAGGCCCACAAGACGGACCAGAGCATCCTGAAGTACTGGGAAGCAATGAAAACCAACTTGTCACGACCCGGATTTCCCACCCTCGGGAGTCGTGACGGCGCCTACTAGTGAAAGCTAGGCAAGCCAACCATTTGTACTTTTTACCTTTTTCCCATTTTAATCCTTTAAAAATTAAGAACAAATATTAAATAATCAGCGGAGTTAATAAGCAGAAGACTGAAATGCAATATTTTTAACAATGATTCCAATACCAATCCATAACATAAAAAAACTAGAACTTGTGTCACAATTTCACAGACTGTCTAAGAATACTACGTATAAGGGTCTGAAAGATAAATACAACGCTGTCTCTGAAAGACGTAAAAGAAACAAAATGAAAGGATAGAAGGAGACGCCAAGCCTGCGGATGCCTGCAGGACTACCTCGGGTTGCTTGATGAACTGGAAGCAGCAACCTCACTCTGGTCCGAAAGCTACAGTATCGGGATTTGCACAAAAGAGTGCAGAGTGTAGTATCAGCACAACCGACCCCATGTGCTGGTAAGTGCCTAGCCTAACCTCGGCGAAGTAGTGACGAGGCTAGGACCAGACTACCAAATAAACCTGTGCAGTTAAATCATATCGGAAAACTAAAGGCAGAAATTTACAATTTAAAAGTAAGAAAGGGGAAGACATGCTGCGGGGAAATCAAGTAACAACAGAAAAACATATAAATAACGGTAAAGAACACCATAACTCAATTATCAACAATAATCAGGAAATCAAGACAGGTGCACGGCATCACCCTTTGTGCTTTTACCTCACATAATCATGGCACAGAATGATCCTTCCTGCATAATCACTCATATAAAGGCACAGAATGGTACATCACACGACAAGGGAACAATAGTACAACAATCATATCCCGACAAGGGAAAACAATATCAAAAGCAACAACATCCCGGCAAGGGAGATAATCATTAAAAGCAACAACATCCCGGCAAGGGAGACAACATCATAATCCTCTTCTCTTTTTCAAATTTACTTCACAAATCATTTCATAACTTGAGCCAACGCTCTTCAATGTTCAATTGCCAACAATAATTCCACAAATCATTTCACAACTTGAGCCAACGCTCTTCAATGTTCAATTACCAAAATTACTTCCACAAGCTTTGTTCAACAATAGAAATATCACATAAGGCATGAACAATACAAAACGGAGTCATTTTAATCATAGTAAGACTCACGGCATGCTTGGCACCAACGTATAGATAATCGTCACCATGCCTATACGTCGTACTCAACAATTAACACGTAGAAAATAGGACACAACTCCTAATACCTCAAGCTAAGGTTAGACCAAACACTTACCTCAATGCCACGAACACAATTCAAGCCTAAACTATCGCTTTACCTCTTGATTCCACCACCAATTCGCTTGTATCTAGCCACAAGTTACTTAACTACATCAGTAAATGCTAAATGATTCAATTTTAATGCATGAAAATAGATTTTCTAAAGTTTTTCCCAAAAAGTCAAAAATCGACCCCGGGCCCACATGGTCAAAGCCCGAGGTTCGAACCAAAACCCGATTACCCATTCACCCACGAACTCAAATATATAATTTGTTTTGAAATCCGACCTCAAATCGAGGTCGAAATCCCCAAAATTCGAAAATCCTAAGTTCTACCCAAAACACCCAATTTCCCCCATGAAAACCCTTGATTTTGAGTTGAAATCATGTAAAAAGATGGATTAGAATGAAAGAAATGAGTTAGAAATGAATTACAATTGATTTGGAAGAGTAGTTGTCTTTGAAAAATTGCCCAAAGGTGTTTAGGTTTTGAGAAGGTTTGAAAAATGGCTGAAAATGCGTCTAAGTGTCAATTAACTGGTCTCTGATGTCGCAATTGCGACCAAGGTTCGCAATTGCGAACCCCTCAGAAACTGTTCACTTCGCAAATGCGAAGCTTTTGTCGCATTTGCGACCAAGTACAATTCCGGTCACCTTCGCATTTGTAAGGGACCCTTCGCAAATGCAACATCGCATTTGCGATATAAACGTCGCATTTGCGACCAAGGGAGCCCGGGTCGACTTTCGCATTTGCGATACTTGTTCGCATTTGCGAGCCAGGCTTCGCATTTGCGAAGCCTGCAGACCTGCAACATACCCGCAATTTCCTAAGTTCAAATTTCACTCTGTGGCCTATTCGAAACTCACCCGACCCCTCGGGGCTCTAAAGCAAACATGCACGCAAGTCCAAAAACATCATACGGACTTGCTTGTGCGATCAAATCATCAAAATAACATCAATAACTATGAATTTATCATCAAAATCAAAGAAAAATCTCATGAACGCTTAAGTTTAAATCTTAATAACCGAAGGTCCGATTCACGTCATTTCAAGTCCGTTTCTTACCAAAGTTTACATGCTCGACTTAAATACCATATAAGACCTGTACCGGGCTCCGGAACCAAAATACGGGCCCGATACCATCGAATTCAATTACATTCAAATTTCCAAAAACTCTAATAATTTCAGTTAAACAATTTTCTTCAAAAATTCATTTCTCGGGCTAGGGACCTTGGAATTCGATTCCGAGCATACGCCCAAGTCCCATATTTTCCTACGGACCCAGCGGGACCGTCAAATTACGGGCCCGGGTCCGTTTACCCAAAATGTTGACCGAAGTCAACCTAAATTCATTTTAAAAGTAAAATTTATCATTTTTCACAAATTTTCACATAATGGATTTCCGGATACACGCCCGAACTGCGTACGCAAATCGAGGTGAGACAAAATGGAGGTTTTAAGGCCTCGGAACACAGAATTTATTTCTAAAAGAAGTGATGACCTTTTGGGTCATCACACCTGATCCCATAAATGTCCTCGCAAATCAGGCCCTCGGCCTCACTCAGTCATAAACCTCTCAAGACACTCGGGCTATCAGTAAAAACAGGGTACTTAGCCCAGAGAACCATTTTATATGCATCAAAGCAGAATAATAAACACTGAGTTATGAAATCAATAAGTATAACATGACTGGGTATAGATTGTCAATCAAAAACAGTGAGAGGATAATAAGAAAAAGGCCCCTAAGAGTCCAAACAACTCTGGCACAAGGCCCAAACATGGCATTCAACCCAATTTACAGAAACTCTTTCTAAAACACATAAGTATCATATAGTTCAACCAAATACGACTATGGGACGGACCAAGTCACAATCCCCAATGGTGCACGCCCACACGCCCGTCACCTAGCATGCATGTCACCTCAAAATAGTAAAATGATACGAAATCCGGGGTTTCATACCCTCAGGACTAGATTTACAATCGTTACTTACCTCAAATGGTCAAATCCCTACTCTGCGATGCTCTTGCCCCTTGACTCGACCTCCGATCGCTCCAAATCTATTCACAACGAGAACAATACCATCAATATACGCTAATGGGATGAATTTCACAAGAAAAACAATCAAATTAGGCACAAATCCCGAAATCCACTCGAACCCGGCCCCCCGAGCCCACGTCTCGGAATCCGACAAAAATCACAAAACTGGAAAGCCCTTTCACTCACGAGTCCATACATACAAGATTTATCAAAATCCGACTCCATTTGACCCCTCAAATCCTCAATCAAACTCTCCAAAATCCCAAGCCCTAACCCCTAATTTTTACCCTTAATCACCACTAATTACATGATTATACAATGATAAATTACCATAAACACGAGTATTATGGCTCAAATTACTTACCTCAATGAAAACCCCCTTGAATCCCTCTTCAAATTGTTCCCAAAAGCTCCAAAACCGGATAAAAATGGTGAAGAATGACCCAAAATTTGCGAAGTCCTCAATTTATACTTTCTACCCAGAACTTCTGCATCTGCAGTCCAATAGTCACATCTACAATGCCACACCTGCGGAAAATTTATCGCACGTGAGGTTCCCACTTATTCCCTCAGAAACCGCATCTGCGGTCCGAACATCGCACCTACAGCTTCCAGCCAGCCTCAGCCTTGACCGCATCTGCGGCCACTTCTTCGCTTCTGCGGGCTCGCACCTGCGGTCCCCACTCCGCAGGTGCGGTTATGACAGCTTAGTTCAATCTTCAGCATTGTTCAAATTTCAACCTTGTTTCTTCAACAACCCGAAATCAACCCGAGGCCCTCGAGACCTCTACCAAACATACCAACAAGTCAAATATCAACATACGAACTTAGTCGAACCTTCGGAACACTCAAAACAACCTCAAAACACAAAATTACCCTCGGATTCAAGCCTAAGAACTTCTAAACTTCCATATACCCCAAACGACGCCAAAACCTATTAAATCATCTCCGAATGACCTAAAATTTTGTACACTCATCACAAATGACACAACGAACCTACTCCAACTTCTAAAATCCTATTCCGACCACGATATCAAATTTTCCGCTACCGACCAAAATCGCCCAAATTTCCAATTTTGCCAATTCAAGCCAAATTCTACCACGAACCTCCAAATTACATTCCGGACGCGCTCCAAAGTCCAAAATCAGCTAACTTGGCTAACTAAACCATAAATTCCAAGATCGTTTACTCATAAGTCAACATCCGATTGACTTTTCCAACTTAAGCTTTTAAATAGGAGACTAAATGTCTAACCCACACCGAAACCACTCCAGACTCGAACCAACCAACACGATACAATAAAATACAGCTGAGAAACACATAAAGAAGCATAAATGGGAGAAACGGGGCTACAATTCATGAAACGACCAGCCGGGTCGTTACATGAATTTGATGTGGGTAGAGCCTTGTGTGATTTGGGTGCAAGTATCAATCCGATGTCATTGTAAGTGTTCGAACAATTGGGCTAAGGAGCTTCGAGACCCACCACGGTGATGCTACAGTTAGCTGATAGATCTTATGTTTAGCCTGAGGGGGTAATTGAGGACATCTTGTTGCAGATTGGGAAGTTTATTTTTCCTGCAGATTTTATTATCCTAGATTATGTGGCTGATGAGTTGGTTCCAATCATCTTGGGATGACCTCTTTTGGCCACTGGAAATGCAATTATCAAAGTTCGAGAAGGTAAGATGATCCTGAGGGTGGACAATGAAGAAGCAATCTTCAATGTATACCGTGCCATTCAGTTGCCTCGTCATTATGATGACCTGTCCATGATTTCGGTGGTAGAGATAAATGAACTAGCCATAGAGCCAAGGGCGTTTAAAGAAGATGCACTAGAAAAGGCATTAACGTTGTTCAATCACTTGGAACTTGAAGAAGAGGTTGAGGAGATGTTGCACATTCTGGATGCATCGTGTGAATACCTAAGAGAAAGAACCCAATTTGAGCCTCTGGATAGGCCAATCGGCCCGCCTCCTAAACCCTCAGTTGAGGAGGCCCCTAAATTGGAGCTTAAACCCTTACCATCTCATCTTCATTATGCATATTTAGGAAATTCTAACACTTTACCTATGATTGTTTCTTCTCATTTGTCTGAATTGCATGGAGAAAAGCTCTTAAGGGTGCTGAGGGAGCATAAGCATGCCATTAGTTAGACGATGTCTGACATAAAAGGTATTAACCCTGCATTCTGCATGCACAAAATACTCATGGAGGAGGGACACAAGCCTAGCGTGGAGCATCAACGCCACCTCAATCCAATCATGAAAGAGGTAGTAAGAAAAGAAGTAATTAAGTGGCTCGACGCAGGTATAGTATTTCCTATCTCCGATAGCAAGTGGGTAAGCCCTGTGTACCTAAAAAGGGGGGTATGACTGTTGTAGTAAATGAACAAAATGAATTAACCCCAACTAGGACTGTGACTAGTTGGCGAATATGCATCGACTGTAGGAAGTTGAATAATGCTACACGAAAAGATCACTTCCCTCTCCCCTTTATTGATCAAATGCTTGACAGGTTAGCCAGACAAGAATTCTATTGTTTCCTTGACGGTTATTCGGGGTATAATCATATTGCAATTGCCTCGGAAGATCAAGAAAAGACCACTTTTACATGGCCTTATGGCACTTATGCATTTAAGAGAATACCATTAGGGTTGTGTAATGCACCTGCGACTTTTCAAAGGTGTATGATGGCTATTTTTACCGATATGGTGGAACGGTTTGTGGAGGTTTTTATGGATGACTTTTCTGTGTTTGGTCCTTCTTTTGATGAATGCTTAACCAATCTTGCTAAAGTGCTTGGCAGATGTGACGAGACTGATCTGGTATCGAATTGGGAAAAATGCCATTTTATGGTACGTGAAGGTATAGTGCTGGGACACAAGGTGTCCAAAGATGGACTAGAAGCTGACAAGGCAGGTGGAAGCAATTGAAAATTTTCCACCACCGATTTCAGTAAAAGGAGTTAGGAGTTTTCGGGACATGCATGTTTTTATCGTCGATTTATAAAGGATTTCTCAAAAATTTCCTCTCTTTTATGCAGTTGTTAGAGAAGGATGTATCGTTCAAGTTTGACGATGTTTGTCTGAAAGCATTTGAGGAGTTGAAAAAGAAGTTAGTGAGTGTATCAATCATAGTGGCTCCTAACTGGAACAAGCCATTTGAGCTGATGTGGGACGCCAGTGATGGGGCAATTGGGGTCGTATTGAGCCAGAGGAGGAGCAAAATATTTCACTCCATTTACTATGCAAGCAAGACACTCACTCCCTCTCAAATAAATTATACTGTGACAAAAAAGGAGTTGCCTGTTGTAGTATGGGCATTCGATAAATTTCGGGCCTATTTGGTTGGTACCAAAGTCATCGTCTACACAGACCATGCAGCCATCAGGTATTTGTTTAAAAAGAAAGATGCTAAACCAAGGCTAATCCGTTGGGTTTTACTCTTGTAGGAATTTGACTTGGTTATCCGAGACCGTAAAGGAACAGAGAATCAAGTGGCTGATCACTTGTCTAGATTAGAAACTCGGAATCATGTAGCTGAGGGAGATGTCATCAAGGAAACATTCCCGGATGAGCAATTGTTGGCCATTATAGCCAGGGAGGTGCCATGGTATGTAGATTTTGTGAACTATCTCGCAAGTAGAGAGATGCCGCCTGACCTTGAACCTTATGCTAAAAAGAAGTTCTTGCGGGATGTGAGGTCATATGTGTGGGATGAGCCATTCATGTTCAAATCCTGTATTGATCAGCTAATGAGAAGATGCATGCTCGAATCTGAAATAAATGCTATCTTACATGAATGACATGCATCGCCTTATGGTAGTCATCATGCAGGTGACAAGGCAGCAGCTAAGGTATTGCAATCGGGTTTCTATTGGCCTAGGGTGTTTAAAGACGCCCATGAGTTCGTGAGGAAATGTGATAGGTGCCAGAGAACTGGAACAACTACGAAAAGGCATGAGATGCCATTGCACGGTATTATGGAGGTTAAAATTTTTGATGTTTGGGGAATTGATTTTATGGGTCTGTTTACCTCGTCCAGTGGGTGTAAGTACATTTTGGTGACCGTTGACTATGTGTTGAAGTGGGTGGAGGCCATAGCTCTTCCTACCTATGATGCCAAGGTTGTGGTCAAGTTTGTGAAAAAGCATATCTTTACAAGGTTCGGCACTCCGAGAGTGATGATAAGTGATGGGGTACTCATTTCTGTAACAAGCTCTTGGACAATGTCTTAGCGCAATATGGGGTCAAACATAAAGTGGCAACCGCTTACCATCCTTAGACTAGTGGGCAAGTTGAAGTCTCAAATAGAGTGATAAAGCAGATCCTAGAGAAGACAGTTAGTGTAAGTGGGAAAGATTGGGCTGCAAAGCTTGAAGATGCTCTATGGGCATACCGGACCGCCTACAAAACTCCAATCGGAACCTCCCCTAACAAGCGGGTTTATGGGAAAGCATGCTATCTACCGATGGAACTTGAGCACAAGGCTTATTGGGCAATAAAGAAGCCGAACTTTGATGCAGACTTAGCGGGTAGAAAGCGGTTGATGCAATTGGACGAGCTTGATGAGTCTCGCTTGCATGCATATGAGAATGCCAAGTTATATAAATTAAAGACCAAGCGCTGGCATGATAAGCACATTCAGCATCGCGATTTCTAACCGGACCAATTGGTTTCTTATTCAATTCGAGGTTGAGACTCTTTTCGGGGAAGCTCAAATCGAGATGGTAGGGCCCGTTTGAGATAGTAAAAGTCACTCCACATGGTGCAATTGAGCTGCGCGTCCTAGGTGGAACGTTCTTAGTGAACGGACAAAGAGAAGCACTACTATGGAGGTGACTTTGATCGTAAGAAGTCAAAAGTGTTACTTGCCAATGATTAGACGAGATTCTATTTCGTGTGGCGATGTTAAATCAGGCGCTTATTGGGAGGCAACCCATATTTACTGCTCTCTTCTATTTTTATTATTATTATTGAAGTGTTGTTTTCTCTACCTGCATTAGGTAGGGGTAAGGTTTGCGTACAGACTACCCTCCCCAGACCCCTTCTGCTGGGATCAGACTGGGTTTGTTGTTGTTGTTGTTGTTATTGTTATTGTTGTAGTGTTGTTTTTCTTTGGTACGATTATAAGAATAGGAAGCAAAGCCATTGGAAGAGTGCAAAAGCGAGTTAAATGGTGAGAACTAAGTGTGGGGTGCCACACAAAGGATCATGCCTGGGGAAGTCTGAGTACCCATGAGCTGCTATTGCTTCGGCCTTTGGCCTTTCAGGGAGTTTCTTGTCCGCCCTCGTTATTGTTTTGCTTTATTTGTGCACTGGGGACACTGCACTCTTTTAAGTGTGGGGTGGAAGAATTCTCTAGATAATTAGTAGTAGGATATAGAAAAATATTAACTTCTTATTTTGTTTTAGTAGTTGTGTAGTATTTTAGTAGCTATGAAAAATCGGGAAAAAAAAATTAGAAAAATTGGACTCTTCCCGACGATGGATCTCCTAGACAGTTTTCTTGAGGGATTTAAGTCTAAAGAAAAAGGACAAAAAGATTTTCTTTGTAGGTAGTGTAGTAATTCCCCCTTGGTTTTTCTTTGTGCCGCGGTCTTTTCCGAGGGTTTTGTTTGAATCGGGTGTAGATAGTTTTATTTTTTTTAGGAGAGGAGCCATTGTGATGTGAATTGAATTGAAGCAATATCTCTTGACTTTGTTATGCCTTGAGAATAGTGAGTACTTTGGTTGTGACGCTTAGGCTCAGTTTTTGACTCTTGTATAAGTACCTTAAATTGTATAATCCTAAATTTGCTTAACTGCTTTGACTGGAGTGTCGTGATGAAAACCAATCCTGACTGAGTTATGTGCCATGTATGTGTGAGGTTTGTATGTTATTCTGTGCATTGCATTTGATATCTAGAACTTGCCCCGTGTGTGTGCAAAGCGAAATAGTAGTTTTGTTCAGTCTTGGAAGTGAAATAGGCGTTTCTTTATTGAGCCAAATATATATATATATATATATATATATATATATATATATATTTTACCCGCCTAATTATTATGTATCGTAGTTAATCCCGTTAAGCCTGTAATCATGTTTCTTCGGCAACCACATTACAAGCCTTGCTCATGTGTTTGAATTAATCTTCTATTTGAACCTTTTCACCTCTCATGAGTACTTGAATTGTTATGAACTTTGTAAAAGTTAAAGTGTGGGGTGGTTGGTTTGGCTTTTGAGTGGGAAATAAGGAGAAAGGTGCACTGTTTGAAATAAATAAGAGCCACTTGAATTGAAAAAAAAATAGTTGTATTGATGTGAAAAAGTATTCCGTGATAGTGGTGACTCTTGATGTAATTGTGCTTAAAGAAATATAGAGTTAATATACATTGATGTGAAGGTGGAGTTATGGTTTGACATAAGTATGGGGTTTGAATGTTAAAGTATATGTATTAAAGTGCTTAGGGAGGTGTAGCCACTCTTATATCCAAATGTATCCTACACGACCCGCTGCCTACATTACAACCAATGAAGTCCTACTTGATTATAGACTGAATGAGCTCGATTAGTAGAGTAGTACACTACGGACAAACCTATGGTTCATCTTTTGTAGCATATGAATATTATTTCTGAGAGTGAGTGAATTCTTTCTATCTTGAGCTCCTAATTGTTCTTAAATTTTATTGTGTGTGGAATTACTCTCTTTTATTGTGTGAGGGCACGTGATTCATGATGGAAAAGTAATGTCACTGACCTCCATGTTAGAGTGAGTAAGTGAATTATGAATGAGTCATGGTATTGGTGAGTCAAACATTGAGGCGAGGATGTTACACCTTAGTGCTTAGACTAGTTTAAACATTCTTGGTGTAATGAGTTAAGGGAATTGCTTAAAAAAAAGGTTGTGTCTATAAGCGTAGTTTGATTGCTCGAGGACGAGCAATGTTTAAGTGTGGGGTATTGATGTGGATAATTCCATAGTTTCGTACATTATTTGCCTTGCATTTTACATGTTTTAATAATAAATTGCACTTTATCTGCGCGTAATGGAGTCTATTTTATGTGTAGGTGAATTGGAGATGAAAGTAGAGCAAAAGGGATACTTAAACATTGCAAGTGTGCTCGAGAACAGTGAAAAGGAGAAAGCTGGCGAAGCCAGGCCTAAAGCAGGCATTAGACCTGGCGACGCCAGGCTTGTAGTTGGCGAGAGATCGGGCGAGGCAAGGCAAAGGCGAAGCTTAACTAGGTGTTATGCCTGGAGACGCCAGGCCTGGGGCCAGGTCCACCAGGCGTTATGCCTGGCGACGCCAGGCCTGGGGCAAGATCCATTCCGAGTTTTGAAGATTTATTTTGTCTCCTGGTTTGACTAGGACTTGACCTACACGTTTAGGTCTTTTCCTACACATATAAATAGACCTAAAAATGCCACTTTGAAGGGAGTTTTGCGACGGGAGGCAACGACATCACGTGGACAACTTTTGGAGGATAAAATCATATAGTTCTTCATCCCTTTTTCTTTTCTTTGTAATTTATTTACGCATAATACTTGGAAAATAGTTACTTCGAACATGAGTGGCTAAGCGCTCTACGTTCTAGGGTTGTGGTTGACATGATTATTAACGTTTATTAGTTACATCTTTGTTAATTCGGATTATCATCTTGTGGTTGTTTCTTTAATTCTAGTTTTAAATTGTGAATTGTTGTAGCTACCAATTCACCCTACTATCTATGCTATGCTTGGGAAAGCCGTGTTTAGATTAGAGTAGAATTAGAGAGAGCTTGTTTCTGGACCCGTGGCTCGGGGGAAGATTTCGCGGTTAGGATAGGAATATACCTAACAGTCTTGCTTAATTGAATATTGTATTATATTCGTTCATGATTGACTCAATACCATAGAAATATACGATTGATATATTGTGGGCAGGCGAGTAATAATGTGGGAACATGCTATTTATATAAACGATCTGGTTAATAAGCAACCATAGATAATCTGGATTAACGAGTGTGATTATTAAACTTAATAGGATTGATAAACTAACCACAACCCTAGAATTTTCATCTCATTTGAAGTAAAATCTCATTTACGCATTTGCATTAGTGATAAATTAGTTGTTACTTGTTTAATTTCCGCAATAGTAGATTAATAGAAAAATATCACTCTGAAATATCTTGGTCAATTAATTAATTTTAGTTTGCTTAATGAACGATCAATCTAAGTCTCTGTGGGTTCGACATCTGACTTTTGAGTCACTTTATTACTTGACGACCACATATACTTGCGTGTGTGTTTGGTCCCAACAAGTCCCTTAATAGAAAAAAGAGATGAGCTCGCACAAGAGATCAACAGATTTAGCATTGCTTTGTAGGACTTCGAGGAAACTTTGAGTGAAAATGCTGATGCGTCTAATGCTTAATAAATTAGTTACGAGTTGTGTGAAGCTGAAAAATAACTTATAAGATAAATTGAGAAGTTAAAAGATGAGGGCCAACCGTTCGACCATATAATAGTTGGTGATGTTGAAGTTGAGAGAATCATATTGGAGTCCAGTGAGGAAGCAGACAATACGATTTTCAAAACCCCACTGTGTGCAGAAGTGAGGATACCGAAAGTTAAGCACCTATGGAAGAAGAAGAAAATGCATGTATTATGAAATATGCCATACCAAAAAGACAAATTGGCATCCCACACTAAAAGGCCAAGAAGTGCAAAATGTGATATTGGTTACATAGTTATGTTGGCTTTGTACCACCACCCCGGGAACATAACCGCAAGCTTGAATCTATATTAGGGCTATAATTTATATCTTGGAGGTAGAAGAAAAAATTGTGAAGTTTGTGTAAGTCGTGCCACGACTATAAATAAGGAGCTTGTTGGGAGGCAACCTAACTCTACAACTTTCTTTTATTTTTTTATTGTGTTATTTTTATAGTGTTGTCTTTGTATTATGTAGGAGTATGTACATGGAATGAAAGTTATTAGAAACTGTGCAAAAGCGAGCAGGTGGTTGATACTAAGTGTGGGGTGCCTGCAAAAAGGATCATATTTGCGAGAAGTCTGAATACCTCTTGAACTGCTAATACTTCGGCCTTTGGCGTAATAGAGAGTCTGTTTTACCCTATTATTATTTATGGTGTGTATTGAGGACAATTCATAATTATAAGTGTGGGGTGGGGAGATTGTCTGAGTGATTTTCTATGCTATCCTACCTTAGTTGTAGTACTCTTTCATAGCTTAATGGTTTCTTTATAATTTCTTTTTTTTGGAAAAAGAAATTAATAATGAAAAAAAGATACAAAAAACATTTTGGATTTTTCCTGGCGATGGACTTTTTGGACAATTTTTTTTTTGGGATTAAGGCCAATGAAAAATAGCAAGAAAAGTTTTGTTTTCTTTTATAGTTAGTTTTAGGTAGCTAATAATTCCCCTTGTTTTCCTTGTGCACCGGTTCTTTTTCAGGGGATGTTACTTGAACCGAGTATATTTATTTTTTAGGACTAGAATGGGAATAGGAAGAAAGACTGAGTTGCTCTTAGATGCCTCTTGACTTGTTTGATGCTAGCACATTTAGGCCTTGGCAAGCGAATTACCTTCCCGACAAGTTTTAAAATTTTTGATGCCTTTAATGAGTTGAACAGCGTGTTCTATGATGTTTTTTCTCAATTTCTTGACTTGTATGCTCATCTAGTCCTTATTTCTTAATACCTTTTTGTCACGACCCAAAAACACAACCAATCTTGATGGAGCCTATCGATAGTACTAGGCCAGCCGTTATTACCAAATCATTTTTAATAGTAACCAGAAATAAACCAAGATTTTAAAAATAACTGAAATCTTTGCCATAAACGGGATGAACCCTAAAAAATAAGTGGGAAAATGAAGTCCGACATTAGGGTGTCACTAGTCATGATCATCTAACACAAGTGATCAGAAAATAACAAGATCAACATAGTCTGGAATCCAAACTACAGAAATAAGGAAAGATAGGGAAGAAGAAAGCAGGGATGCGAACGCTGGCAGCTACCTTGCTATCTCCGATGACCAACTACAGTGCTATCAACAATCACCACGTCCAACAGCTCCTGGATCTGCACACGAGGTGCAGGGAGTAATGTGAGTACGCCAACTCAGTAAGTAACAATAAAAAATAAGGAACTGAAGATAGTGACGAGCTACACAGTGTTGTTCATTTTCAGCAATTTCATAAAGGAAACTAGTCATGCTTCCCAAGTTCAAGTAATTCGAGTCAAATCAGTTTATTTTAGTCGAGCTCAAGTAAAACCAGATAAGAATATCTTTCAACAGTTTTCAAACGTGGAAATAATGCAACACTATGCATCAATAATGTAATCATATACTGCCTCTTGGGCAATCATCTCTCTGTCCTCACAATCACTCTAGCCTCACAATCACTCATTCCTTCCAGTCACTCATTCCTCACATTCTCTCGGCACTCGGCACTCAGCACTCGCACTTAGTAGGTACATACTGTCACGACCCAAACTGGAGGGCCATGACTAGCACCCGGCCATACTTACCGAGCACCAACATACATTTTATCTAACCTTCTTTATTATCTTTTAGGGCTGACGAGATCAATATAAATGGTAGACATGAGTCATGGACAACCAACAATAAAATATGATGGCATGAACATACATAACATGGCATGACTAGACAATCAAGAAACTATATATAAGGTACGAGCTACCACACTACCATGAGAGACTATACAACAAAAACCAGCCGACAAGGCCTACCAAACTATACATGAGTCGACACCTGTCTATGAGCCTCTAAAGGAACATAAGTGTTGCAACATAGCCGGAACAGGGCCCCGACATACCCATAATATCTATAACAAATATGCATACCAAGACCAAGGCAAGTCCGAAGAAGGGATCTCGCCAATCACCGCTGAACTGGACAGCCTACTATGGTGGGGGAGCTGCGCCTGCCTGTCTATCAGGACCTGCAGCACGACATGCAGCGTCCACAAATAAAAGGACGTCAGTACGAATAAAGTACTGAGTATGTAAGGTAGGGAACCATAAGTACGAACAGTAATGTAAGCAGGGATAGAGAATAAACAACCTGTAACATCTGGTTACCTCTAAGGGCTACTGACATGAAATGCGTGATACATATGTATATATACATAAAATTTTAAAACATACGCCTCTGTGGGCATCATCATCATCATATCGTACCCGGCCGTAATAGGCTCGGTAAAAACGTACCCGGCCACGTGGAGCTCGATAAAACCCAACTGATCAGTGGTTGCACAATAGGTGCCGTACCCGGCCGACTATAGCGCGACTCGGTAGAGTAAAATAGATACATATATATAATGCATGCTCGACTCGTGGACTCACGTTCTAAACCTTTCAGAGTGACGTAAGGTCGGTATCCTCTGTACACGTTATTAGGACTAACTCTTCACCATGAACCTTATAAGAATCAGGAAGTACCAATAACATTGATAACATAAGAATAAGAGAAGCAACATCAACATCAATCGTTCCATAAGAGGGGAAACAATGTAAGTACTGCTAGCTTCTAAGAGTAGAGTATCTTTGGAAGCTCGTTCATTACATTATGTACAATCGGAGTCGTGCAAAAGAAGGAAAGGGATAGCCTCACATACCTTGTATATACTGCCCCAATCTCAAGCTATGCAATTTTCACGACTCTTTAGTCTACAATAAGAGAAACGATACTATAGTTACCATTCAAGCGTCATAACTATTATGTATCGACCACAACCTATTTTACGATGAAACTGACAACACCTCCCCTATATATATGACTTCACACAATTCCAAACAATCACCAAATAGCCCAAACAACATCAATAATAATCATATTGAGCCTCCCAAAATAGTCCACGCACAACCAAATCACTTCATACATACGACGGCCACCGTAGTCGTGTCAAACGACCCGGAAATGTTATGAAGAACTACCAGACCACAACCCTACATCTATATGGTGTTTCTCCACACCCTTCCTCCTCCAAAACTCCACAAAACAGTAGTAAAACACGCAGCCCAAAGCAACACAAAACAGTCCACAAAACAGTCCGCTACAAGTGAATAACTCGAACTCACGGCTTCCGATCACCGTCCCGTGAGTTCTTACATGTATAGAATGAATTACCATGAATTCACAGCAGAATAAATGTATGAAAGATAGCAGTAAACTCACCTTACTTGTTGGATAACTCAGCCCTTATCTTGGTTCTTCAAACTCTATCAATTAGGGTTTGTGGATAATTTTTGGGAGGAAGTTTGCAGGGGTTTAGGTCTGGTTATTTGTGAAATATAATGAGGGATATATTGCAGAAGATAAGCCTTTTAATGGGCTCTTTGTCTGACCCGAAATTGCCTCTTTTTGGGCTATCATTTAACCAAGTAGGTGACCCACCTACTTGTCACCTAACAGCTTGTGCAGTCTCGCAAAAATGTCTATATCTCTCTACTCCAATGTCGTATTGATAAAAGGTTTAATGTGTTGGAAACTAGACTCATAGATCTTCAATTTGGTGGGTAGATCACCCCATAATTCCAAGTATATTGGGAGAAAAGCTTAATAACATTTGACCTAAAGTTTAAGTAAAACTATGAACTTAAGTTGCAACAACTCTTGTCGACTTTTGTTTCATAACTCGTTTGACTTCAAGACTATGATACGGATATTTTATGATTCATATACCTTAATATACGACCTCTTGAGAGTATTAAGCAACCCTAGGTTTACCCAAAAATACGGCTGACAACATCCATGATTCGTTTAACTTCTAATACTTGTTAACCACCCTTATACACCTTTGTATCATTTAAGACCAATAGGATTAATCTCTTATCATCTCAAAGATAATCTCTTCATGGATTTACGTCGACGACCTTATGGCATGAACTAACGTATGTGAATATGGGTTGTAACACCCTCCCCCCTTAGGAACATTCGTCCTCGAATGTAAGGGTTTATGGGGAGTCCAAATCATCGTGGATTCCAACGGAAATTCCCGGTCAATTTTCCCCTATAAAATGGTTACTAGCAAAACTTGCAAGCAGTTAAGCCCAACGTATGGCCTCACAAGGCTACACAAAGCATTATGGACATGTACATTATCTACATATCACCATTTTGTATTAAGGAAGAGTATTCTCAAGTTATTGCTTACCTCATAGAGCCGTTTCACCTTCTAATGTATCGTGCGTTCCACCAGCATCCTTGTTATCTTCATTCTGGAATAGGTAAGGATATTTAGAACTCATCTCCTCTTCCTCTTCCCATGTCATTTCTTCCATATTCTTGTTTCTCCAAAAGTTAGCCGTAAATTGAGCTCCTCGGTCTGATATAATAGATATTGGTACACCATGAAGCCTAACAATCTCCTTGATATACAACTTCGCATAATCTTCAGCCGTGTAAGTTGTCTTAACTGGCAGAAAATGGGCACATTTTGTAAGTCAATCAACTATCACCCAGATGGAGTCAAACTTATGATAAGAGCGAGGTAACCCAATAATGAAGTCCATATTAATCACCTCCCATTTCCAGGTCGGAATCTCTATATTCTGAAGCAATCCACCGGGTTTCTGATGTTCGATCTTTACTTGTTGACAATTAGGACACTGGGCTACAAATTCTGCAATAGACTTCTTCATGTTATCCCACCAATACTGCTCCTTAATGTCATGATACATCTTTGTCGATCCGGGATGGATGGAATATCGGGATTGATGAATCTCATTCATAATCTTCTCTCGCAACCCTACCACATTAGGCACACATAATCGGCCCTGGTATCTCAGTCCCCCATCTCCACCGATCTCAAAAGCCGTAATTTTACACTGCTGAATGCTCTCTCTCAATCGTACTAAGATATGATTTTCATATTGCCGTGCTTTTACCTCGGCTACCAAAGATGATTCTGATGTATTATGTACAGTAACACCTCCCTCATCAGAGTCTAACAATCTGATTCTCATATTGGCTAGCTGATGAAGCTCTTTAGTCAACCCCCATCTACCTGCCTCAATATGTACTAAGCTTCCCATTGACTTACGGCTGAGAGCGTCTGCCACAACATTGGCTTTACCGGGATGATACAATATCTCGACGTCGTAGTCTTTCAGTAATTCAAGCCACCTACGCTGCCTCAAATTCAACTCTTTCTGCTTGAAGATGTATTGTAAACTCTTGTGATCTGTGTAGATGTCAACATGGACGCCGTATAAGTAGTGCCGCCATATCTTCATAGCATATATTACTGCAGCCAATTCCAAATCATGGGTTGGATAATTCTTTTCATGCTTCTTCAATTGTCTTGATGCATAAGCAATCACCTTCTCACGTTGCATCAATACACACCCCAAACCTATACCTGAGGCATCACAATATACCACATAACCTTCTGGTCCTTCACGAAGAGTGAGCACTGGTGCGAATGTCAATCGATTCTTCAACTCCTGAAAACTTCGTTCACAAGCGTCAGACCACTGGAATTTAGTAGCTTTCTGTGTTAACTTAGTCAATGGTGCCGATATAGAGGAAAACCCTTCAACAAATTGCCTATAATATCCTGCTAGCCCTAGGAAGCTGCGGACTTCTGATGGTGTTGTAGGTCTCGGCCAATTCTTTACTGCATCGATCTTCTGAGTGTCGACACTAATACCCTCGTCAGATATCACATGGCCAAGGAATGCTACTGAGTTCAGCCAGAATTCACATTTGGAGAGCTTAGCATATAACTTACGATCCTGAAGCGTCTGTAATACTATCCGCAAGTGGCCCGCATGTTCAGCCTCCGAACGAGAATACACCAAAATGTCATCAATGAATACGATCACGAACACATCAAGATAGGGCCTGAATACAGTATTCATGAGATCCATAAAAGCTGCTGGGGCATTTGTTAGCCCGAACGACATCACCAAGAACTCAAAGTGCCCATATCTTGTCCGGAAGGCTGTCTTTGGAATATCCTTCTCCTTGACCCTCACCTGATGATACCCTGAACGTAAGCCAATCTTGGAGAAATACTTGGCACCCTGGAGTTGGTCAAATAGGTCGTCAATCCTTGGAAGTGGATACTTGTTCTTTACAGTAAACTTATTCAACTGTCGATAGTCGATACACATCCGTAACGACCCATCTTTCTTCCGCACGAATAGGACTGGCGCATCCCAAGGTGAAGTGCTAGGCCTAATGAAGCCCTTATCAGTAAGTCCTTCAACTGCGCCTTCAACACTTGCAACTCTGCCGGGGCCATTCTGTATGGAGGGATAGAGATCGGTTGAGTCTCAGGCAACACATCAATGCTAAACTCAATCTCGGTAAAACCCAACGATCAGTGGTTGCACAATAGGTGCCATACCCGGCCGACTATAGCGCGGTTCGGTAGAGTAAAATAGATACATATATATAATGCATGCTCGACTCATGGACTCACGTTCTAAACCTTTCGGAGTGACGTAAGGTCGGTATCCTCTGTACACGTTATTAGGACTAACTCTTCACCATGAACCTTATAAGAATCAGGAAGTACCAATAACATTGATAACATAAGAATAAGAGAAGCAACATCAACATCAATCGTTCCATAAGAGGGGAAACAATGTAAGTACTGCTAGCTTCTAAGAGTAGAGTATCTTTGGAAGCTCGTTCATTACATTATGTACAATCGGAGTCCTGCAAATGAAGGAAAGGGATAGCCTCACATACCTTCTATATACTGCCCCAATCTCAAGCTATGCAATTTTCACGACTCCTTAGTCTACAATAAGAGAAACGATACTATAGTTACCATTCAAGCGTCATAACTATTATGTATCGACCACAACCTATTTTACGATGAAACGGACAGCACCTCCCCTATATATATGACTTCACACAATTCCAAACAATCACCAAACAGCCCAAACAACATCAATAATAATCATATTGAGCCTCCCAAAATAGTCCACGCACAACCAAATCACTTCATACATACGACGGCCACCGTAGTCGTGTCAAACGACCCGGAAATGTTACGAAGAACTACCAGCCCACAACCCTACATCTATATGGTGTTTCTCCACACCCTTCCTCCTCCAAAACTCCACAAAACAGTAGTAAAACACGCAGCCCAACAGCAACACAAAACAGTCCACAAAACAGTCTGCTACAAGTGAATAACTCGAACTCACGGCTTCCGATCACCGTCCCGTGAGTTCTTACATGTATAGAACGAATTACAATAAATTCACAGCAGAATAAATGTATGAAAGATAGCAGTAAACTCACTTTACTTGTTGGATAACTCAGCCCTTATCTTGGTTCTTCAAACTCTAGGGTTTACCCCCAATTTGAACTTGAAAGAGAGGAAAAATCAATTAGGGTTTGTGGATAATTTTTGGGAGGAAGTTTGCAGGGGTTTAGGTCTGGTTATTTGTGAAATATAATGAGGGATATATTGCAGAAGATAAGCCTTTTAATGGGCTCTTTGTCTGAACCCGAAATTGCCTCTTTTTGGGCTATCATTTAACCAAGTAGGTGACCCACCTACTTGTCACCTAATAGCTTGTGCAGTCTCGCAAAAATGTTTATATCTCTCTACTCAAATGTCGTATTGATAAAAGGTTTAATGCGTTGGAAACTAGACTCATAGATCTTCAATTTGGTGGGTAGATCACCCCGTAATTCCAAGTATATTGGGAGAAAAGCTTAATAACATTTGACCTAAAGTTTAAGTAAAACTATGAACTTAAGTTGCAACAACTCTTGTCGACTTTTGTTTCATAACTCGTTTGACTTCAAGACTATGATACGGATATTTTATGATTCATATACCTTAAAATACGACCTCTTGAGAGTATTAAGCACCCCTAGGTTTACCCAAAAATACGGCTGACAACATCCTTGATTCGTTTAACTTCTAATACTTGTTAACCACCCTTATACACCTTTGTATCATTTAAGACCAATAGGATTAATCTCTTATTATCTCAAAGATAATCTCTTCATGGATTCACGTCGACGACCTTATGGCATGAACTAACGTATGTGAATATGGGTTGTAACACCTACGCTCACTGGGGTGTGCAGACTCCGGAGGGGCTCCTTCAGCTCAAGCGCTATAACAAGCCAATCATGGCATAAATCAATTAGGCTCTCATCCTCACTCAGTCGTAAATCAATAAACATGCTGCGGCGTGCAGCCCAATACCATAAATATCCGCACATTCAGGCCTTCGGCCTCACTCAATCATCAATCTCTCCAGCGTCTCGGGCTCTCAGAAATCAGGGACATCAGCCCAAACAGAAATATATGAAGTATCAGATAGAATAACAGAGACTGAGATATGATATACGAGTAAAAACTGTGACTGAGTACAAATAGAATTTAACAGGCATTTCAACATGTAACGCGGCCCCTACGGGACCCAACAGTGCCAACATATAGCAACATGATATACAATCAATCTTTCATAAGACATAGAGAGCATAGAGCTAGCAGCATGTTGTTCAACTTTAAAGTTTCAACGGGACTGACCAAGTCACAATCCCCTCGGTACACGCCCGTCACCTAGCATGTGCGCCACCTCCAAAATAGTCACAAGACACAACATCTAGGGTTTCATACCCTCAGGACCAGATTTACAACTATAGCTTACATTAATCCGAGCAAAAATCCTACTTCACAACGCCTTTGCCCTGTCCTCCAAACATCCCGAATCTAGCCAAAAGTAATACAACACAATCAATATATGCCAAGGAACCAATTCCGCAAAACAAACTAATAAATTGGACTCAAATCCCGAAATCGCCTCAAACTCGGCCCTGGGCCAATGTCTTAAAACCAGACAGATGTCACAAAATTAGAAAGCCCATTCACTCACGAGTCTACCCATACAAAATTCATCAACATCCGACATCAAATGGCCATTCCAATCCCCAAAATCATCTCTCCTATATCCCAAGCCCTAACCCCTTATTTCACTTCAAAATCCTACTAATTAGGTGGGAAATCAACAGGAAAACACCATATATAGGAGTACTAGAGCTCAAGCAACTTACCTCACTGAAAAAACCTTGAATCTCCTTCAAAATCACTCCAAAAGCTCCAAGGTCCGTGTTAAAAATGGTGAGAATGAGCTAAAATTCACGAAGTCTCCTTTTTATTCTTTCTGCCCAGCAAAATCGCACATGCGAAATCCATCACAGGTGCGGATCCCACTTAAGTTCACAGAGTCAGCATCTGCGGTTACCAACACGCACCTGCGGGTGCGCACCTACGAGCCCCCGCCCGCTTCTGCGGTCCTTGCCTTCCTCGCCCTTCTGCATTTGCACTTTTCCTCTCGCATATGCGCTTACGCAGATGTGTACCAATCCTTGCACCTGTGCTCCCAGACCAAATCTCTCTAGCCCGCACCTACAAGCACCTCATCGCTTTTGTGGTCCGCACCCGCGGGCTCCCCAGTGCAGGTGTGAAAACACTAGAACCAGACCACTTCAGCAATCCTTCAAACTTCATACGAACTTAGTCGAACCTTCAAATCATTCCAAACAACATCAAAACACCAATTTACACTCGAATTCAAGCCTAGGAACCTCTAAATTTTCGAATTCCACAAACGAAGCCGAAACCCACCAAAACACGTCTGAATGACCTCAAATTTAGTACACAAGTCACAAATGACATCATGAACCTACTCCAACTCCCAGAAATCCAATCCGACCCTAATACCAAAATTTCCACTGCCGACCAAAATCACCAAAATTTTAGCTTTCGCCAATTCAAGCCTAATTCTACCATGGGCCTCCAAATCGCATTCCGGATGTGCTCCTAAGTCTAAAATCACCTAACGGAGCTAACGGAACCATCAAAATTCACATCCGGGGTCGTTTACACATAAGTCAACATCCGGTCAACTTTTCCAACTTAAGCCTTCACAGAAGAGACTAAGTGTCTCAAATCCTCTCCGAAACTACTCCAGACCCGAACCAACTGACCCGACATATCATAATATAGCATTAGAACATAAAAAGAAGTAGAAATGGGGAAATGGAGCTACAACTCTCGAAACAACCAGACAGGTCATTACATTTTTTGTTATGTGGTACTTTCTTTGACTTGAGAGTTGAAATGAAATCGTCTGGAATGGGTCATATGCAATGTGTGTTAGAGGTATGAAGTGGTATTTTGTGATATCGTGAGTTAGTGTAGAACATGCCCCGTGTGTTTGATGAAGCGAAATAAATAAGTTTATTTAATCTACAAGATGATTTAGGCATTTCTCTGATTAATCCATTAAGACTTAATAGCCTACCATTTTTGAAAATTTTTCGTAGCCAGACTTTTTGATCGTATAAACCTTTTCTTTGGCACTCACATTTCAATCTAAATCCCTTTGGCTCTTAATTAATTTTTTATCGAACATTGACCTTCGAAGAAACTTAAGTCGCAAGATTGAGTGCTATAAGGGTAAGGAGAAAATGAGGTAGCTTTTGAGTAAAATTATGAAAAGGAAGAAAGGTGTGCTTGTGTAACAAAGAACTACTAGCGGGAATTCAAAGTATATGGAGAGTGTTAGAAAGAAAAAAAGAGAAAAAAATATAGAAAAAAGAAAAAAAAATCAATTTCAAGAAAAACACAAAAGAAAAAGAAGAAGACAACACATCTTCCAAGTATATTTCTCTTTGCTAGTGAATTTCCAAGATTGTAGTGCCTAAAGAAATGGGGTCTACTCTTGATGTGATGATTGGGTTAAGATGAGTATGCATGAAAATGGATTGTTATGTTGTATTAAAGTACTTAGAAGAGTTAGTCACTCTTACCCAATTATATCATACTTGTCCTTTAGCCTAAATTAGAACCTCTAAAGTTCTATTTGATCCTAAATTTGACGGGCTTAGTGTAACGACCCGGTCAGTCATTTTGAGCATTTGCACTCCGCTTGATAGTTCTCGGGCATGAGTAGCTCCGTATGATGCATTATGACTTATGTGAATTGTCGGTTTTGATTTTCAGGTTATTCGGAATTGATTTGGAAGAATGATTCTGAGCTAGAAGCTTTAAAATTTGAAAGGTTTAACAAAGTTTGACTTTTTAGTATTTGATATCGGATTGGATTTATGATGGCTTCGTTAGCTCCGTTCGGCGATTTTGGACTTAGGAGCGCGTACGGATTGCGATTTGGAGGTCCGTAGTAGAATTTGGCTTGAAATGGCGAAAGTTAGAATTTTGGAAAGTTTGACCGGGAGTGGACTTTTTGAATCGGGGTCAGATTTTTATTCCGGAAGTTGGAACATGTCCGTAATGTGAAATGTGACTTGTGTGGAAAATTTGAGGTCAATCGGACGTGATTTGGTAAGTTTCGGCATCGGTCGTGGAACTTTAAAGTTTCAAGTTCATTGATTTTGAATTGAGGTGTGATTAGTATTTTTGTTGTTGTTTGATGTGATTTGAGGTCTCGACTAAGTCCGTGATATGTTTTGAGACTTGTTGGTATGTTCGGACGGGGTCCCGAGGGGCTCAACTGAGTTTCGGGGTGGTTTTGGACCATTTCTAGGCCATTTCAAGTTGCTGATTTTTAGCTACGGGGGTGTACAGTGCGTTAGCGTAGATCTGCCCGTGATAGCAAATAGGAAAAATGGAGCTGTGCTATGCCATTGCGGAAGCCTTCACGCGATCACATAGAGTAAAATATCTGCTGCATTGACCCAACTTTGGAAGCTTATATCTCACAATCTATAAGGAATTTGGAGATGATCCAAAAATGAAAGTTGTCGCCTTTGATGTCTAGTTTTCAGAAAGTAAAGCCAATAGTAATTTGTAGTTTTGTACAAAAAGTATGACCATTATACTAGAGGCTGTCCGGAAGAGTTGGAGAAGGCTGTAGGAAAAATTTGTTCTTCGCGATTCGCGGGAGAATGGCAGCGATCGCATAAAGTAAAAAAGGGGCTGGAAAATTTTGTGCTTTGCTATCGCATTAGTTTGTTCCTGATGGCATAAGGTAAATGCCTGGGCAGATTATAAAGTACTATATTTTGAGGGTTTCGGCTATTTTTGCATTTTTGGAGCAAGGGAGCTCGGATTGAGGCGATTCTTGAAACAATTTTCACCATATGAATTGGGGTAAGTGTTCTCTACTCGATATTTGTTATACTTCATGAATCTACCTTCGATTTTAGCTCTTGGTTGAGGAATTTTAAAGAGAAAATTGGGAGTTTTGGCCTAAAGTTTCCTAATATGAATTTTTGAGTTTTGAACATCAAATTGGAGTCGGAATTGAGTGAAACTAGTATGGTTAGACTCATAATTGAATGAGTTGTTGGATTTTTTGAGTTTTTTTGGGTTCCGAGGTGTGGGTCCGGTGTGATATTTGGCCAGATTTGGATTTGATTTAGGATTCGATCTTTATCATTTGTAATTGTTTCCTTAGGCATTATCTGATGTATTTGAGTTGTTTTTGGCTAGTTTTGAGCAGTTCGGAGGTCGCTACGCGTGGGATGGCGTTCTTGGAGCATCGCTTGGCTTGATCGGTATATGGAATTGGCTTATTTGAGATAGGTAACTCTTCTAAACTTAGTGTTGAGGGTATGAAACCCCGAATTATGTGTTATGTGATTGATATTGAGGTGACTCACATGCTAGGTGACAGGCGTGTGGGCGTGCACTCTGTGAATTGTGACTCCGTTGTTTCCAGGGCACTAAATAGTGGCCCCATTTTGTTGATATCTGTATTTTTACCATGTAATAAAGTAATTGAGTTGTGATCCATGTTAGACACCATGTCTAGGCTACATGCTTATCCTGTTGAGACCCACTGAGGCCATTTGTGCTGTTGAGTTATTTGCTTTTATTGCTTTTTATACTCAGTCATACTCATTCATATGCATATCATATCTCAATCTATGTTGTTATTTACTGATACCTCATATCATCATTTTTGGGCTAGTTTCATGACATTGTGAACCCGAGAGAGAGACTGGAGAGATCGATGACTGAGTGAGGCCGAGGGCCTGATTTTGAGATATTGTTACTATGGCACGTGAGTTGTCCGTGCGGATCCAGATATCGATGTTATAGCACGTGATTTGTCCGTGCAGCACGTGAGTTATCCGTGCGGATCCAGATATTGACGTTATAGCACGTGAGTTGTCCGTGCAGCACGTGAGTTGTCCGTGTAGCACATGAGTTGTCCGTGCAGCACGTGAGTTGTCCGTGCGGATTATAGCGCTTGGGCTGAAAGAGTCCCTCCGGAGTCTTCACACACCCAGTGAGCACGGTCGACTATGTGTGTGTGTGTGTGTATGTATGTATATATATGTGTGGATCGGGTTGCACGCCGCAACGAGTACTGTACAGTGCTGAGTGATTGAGTGTGCTGAGTATTGAGCACGGTAAGAGATAATGCTAGACAGTGAGGTTGAGTACTCTGAGAGTATGAGTACATGAGTTCATCAATGAGAGTCATTGCATTTTTCATACGTACTTGAGAGACATGCACAGAGATGCATTTCCCTTTTGCTAACTGGTTTTGGTGACATTCATGATTTTTACCTGTATCTTGACATGTAGGCATATAGATGTACTTTCCTCATGCTATATTAAAAGGAAACATTTACCTGATGAAAAGTTTTTTTGGAAAAAGTTACAGTTTCAAACTTACTCATATATTTGACGATTTCGGTAAAGGATTTGGGCTTTCACGGATATACTTAAAAAGCAAAACTGTTTTCGGGAAACTATGAAAAGGCTGAGCATTTTATCTCTGAGCTATTTCTTTATTTACTTGTTTTACACTGTTATGAACTGCTATTGATTATTGGTGTTGGACCCGACCTATATTGCAGCTCGTCATTGCTTTCAACCTAAGGTTAGGTTTGTTATTTATTGAGTACATGGGGCTGGTTGTACTCATACACCTCATGTATATTGCATGCAGATTTCGGATGCCTATATTGCTACGCATGGCGGGAGCTGGATTTGAAGGTGTACCCGCGTCCCAGTTGTAGCTGCCTTTTGTTCATGGTAGCCTTAGCTTTATAAAACTCTATTTATGTACTTTTCAAACAGAAGATATATTTTCTTCATATTAGCTTTGTAAACTCTATTCTTAGAAGCTCATGATTTGTACTACCAGTCCTTGAAAAATGTATAAGATTCAGATAATTTTCTTTTGTCTAATTGTCTTATTAATGTTATTGAAATTGGATAGTTATTAGTTGGCTTACCTAGCGGGTTGGGTTAGGTGCCATCACAACTAATGGATTTTGGGTCTTGACACTTCGTTTAGTCAAGTCCAACACTACGGTCAAGCTTATAGTACGACCTTAAGATGCACATGAATTTCTTTTTGAGAGAGAGAGAGAAATCTTGATCCTGTGTGTGATTCCTTAATTTACAATTGATCTTTTAAATTGAATGTGTGGACTATCTCTCTTCTCTTGTTTATAGTGAAGGCACATGATCTCATTACGCATAGGTGGATTTACTAAAATTCTCTAGTTGGGGTGAGGGTGCAACCCAAGAATGCTTAGTGGCAACGATTTAGCCCTTAAGTTGAGGTGGTTATGAGTAGGAATTTTGAAGCTTTGAATTTGTTTAACTGTTGGCATATAGAAGTTGAAAAGTGTGTGCTCGAGCTTAATTATCCGTCTCAACTGTACTCATAGGTGTTGTGCTCTTAATTTCTATATACTCCATCATGATGTAGTATCTTGAAATGTGTTCTTAAGGTAGTAAAGGTTAAGTTGCTCGAGAACGAGCAAGAGTCTAAGTGTAGAGTATTGATATTCAACTTAAAGTATGTATTTTTGTATGTGCATCGCCTCACATTTTACTCGAATTTTATTTAACATCATGCATATTGTGGTTAGTTGAGCTTAATTTTTATGTTTATGTGTGTGGGAACCAATTTGGAGCAAAACAGAATAAAGGTGCAAGAATTGGGGTGAAAAAAGAAGAAACAACGCAAGGAAAGAATTCTAGCGGCCAACGCGAGGCACTGCCTGTGGCCCTGGAGGCAGCAACTTGAGGAAAAGAAAAATGGGCTAGCGCCCACGATAGCGTGATGCACTGGCCTGGCCCCTCAGTCTCGGAAGTGTCCAATTTCACTTGGGAGAAGGTTTTTTCGGTCCTACGCCTAACTTTTATAAAATAGGGGTTCTAAATCTAATTTGAGGGGATCACACCACTTTGGAGGAAAATTCACGTGGGAGAACGTAGACCACGCTTGGAGAAGGCTTCCAACTAGTTTTTTTCTATTTCCTTTAATTTCATAGTTTATTAGTTCTAGGGTTGTGGATGCTACATGAACATTGTAGTTTGACACTTGAATTGTTCTTATTATTTCACTATATTGGTTTATTTATTCGATCTTGCCCTTAATTATTTAATTTCTTGATCACCAATTGATTATTATTTACGAATTTAGGGTTGGACTCAATTGTGAGAATTCTAGATTGCATATATAATTGAGTAGAGCAAGATCTTGAACCTGAGCACTGGGGAACATATTTTTGTAGTTACGATAGATTTAAACCTAATCGCCTTGATTGTTTGTTATACAGAAATTACTAAGGCATTCTTGTAATCCTAACTTTATAAAAATATAGGCCCCTTGGTTGGTTCTCCCGTGAGGGAAGGCCTAGTATACAATTTTGTTCTTCTTGATCGAAGCTCTATCTCTCATTCAGCCCTTCGCAAACTTCCTTCAAAAGGGAGTCCATAGGCGCGAATACTTGGATTGGACTTGGAAACCCTTGCGGAATTGAACACTGACTTTGGCCAGGCGATTGATAGAGACCATCCTTTGATTGAGAGAACCAGAGCCCTTCAGTAGTACAAGGATATAAAATTCCCAATGGGAGAGCATGTGCCCAGAGAAGAGAAACGCTTGGTTGACTTAGAAGTTGTTCAGTTAGAAGAGGACGTCCCAAGCCAATGGTGACCAAAAAGAACCTTTTTTGGGGTTCTATCAAAGACTTATAGTGCATCTATTAAGTACATCTACAAGACGATTAAACTATATATGATATGCCAGTAGATTAGTTGTTTCAATTTCATCATATGTGAAATGATATTCGCCCCTTCATAGTGAAGCCTTCTTGGATAACCTATTTCTGACCAGTCAGTCTTCTAAGGAGGTTTAGAACAGTTGGTTTGTCCTTGGCGATAAGTCTACCTTTGAAAGGAGCCTGGAAAGCAAGCCTTTATGCCATAAGTGCCGCTGTGCCAGTGGAAATCTACCAGTACCCGTTGAAGTGAAATCCGCTTCAGCATCATCAACAGACGCAGAAGAAATGGAAAAAATTGGATTTGTGGACTCGCCTCAGGATCCTTGAACATACATCATTGACCCCTTCTGGTTGATAGGGTACGCTCGTAGGGGCGGATCCTAGTCTAGCTCTTCCTCTGCTAGTGACTAAAGGTTGAAGGGCCTTGGACGATGATATTAGTGTATGCAAGGCAGCTAAATTTTTAAAAATTACAATTTCATAGGGGTTCAGGTCCAGATTCCTGGATAGGTTGTGCCTGTGTAATTGAGTTGTCGATGTAGCCCCCCTTTTCAGTCTTGGTGTTCCGAATGCTTATTAGTTTGAATAGGCGAGAAGTGTCACACCCCAAACCTGAAGATGCGTTTCCAGCACCTGGTTCCATACTCGGCCCAAGCATACCACTCCATAACTGTGAACTCCGGAGGGGTAAACCCTCAACTTAGGCCTATGAGGCCATATTCTGAATCATCTGAAAGTATTGTCTCTCTTCTTTGAGGGGTAAGCATACCCAAAAGAATATATATATATATATATATATATATATATATATATATATATATAGATATAGATATATAGATATATATGTCTCTGTGTGTGTGTAACTGTGCAGGGTGACGAGGCCGCCATGAACATCGACTTATATACAAACTATACAGGACTCATCTACAAGCCTCTAGAGGTAACTGAACTGTAACATGATTGGGATAGGGCCTCGTCCTACCCATTAAACCTGTATATATAAAATGGACTCCAAGGTCTAGACCTTGTAACTCTGAGGAAGTGGAGCTTCCCAACCAAGCCGATGATTGACTCTGTCTGCTGGGAGTGTCTGTCCAGTTGTCAATCAGGACCTGCAAAAATGAAATACAGCGTCCCCGGCAAAAGGGACGTCAGTACAAAATAATGTACCGAGTATGTAAGGCAACAGATTAACTAAAAGTTGAGACTGAATTGATAATATAATTACTGAAAGTAACCGGGAGTCAAAGATAATCTGAAGATATGCTTACCTGTTGATACTAACTCAACTCTCTCAGTATAGTAAGTAAAATAGTTGCCCGGCTTTATAAGGCTCAGTATGTGCAACTGCTCTGCTATAGTAGGCTCGCTCATAAGCGCTCATCCATACTAGGCTCTATATCTCACTCATTCTGGGCTCGCTCATAGGCGCTCAGCCACATTAGGCTCGGTATATAACTTACCATCTGATCAGAGGTTACCCAATAGGGGCCTGCCCACCGATTATAGCTCGATGGTGGTGAAAATACTGTAATACTCTATATAAATAGAGCCTCTGCTCTCTTGGCTGAAAGAAGACAATACTAAACTGAATATAAAGTCTCGATAAGTGAGAATGCTATAACTTCTAAGACTAGGACAATGTATATAAATTCAGAAATATGAACTTTGTATGTCTCGTTATCAAACTCATGTAGTTACGAGTTTATGCCAAAATGAAGGAAAGGTTTAGCCTTAACATACCTTAACCTCGTTGAGTCCTTAATAGCTTCCAAGCAACTTTTCAAACAACTCAACTCAGTCTACCATAGCATAAGAAGATTCAAAATCAGTGCTGAGCAAAGGCTAAGTCTGTAACTTAAGCTAGTAGCATTTTTTGTAAATTTCGGCAGCATATCCCTTGTAACAAGGGCCTACTCCAATACCATATACCAACAACAACAACTAGAGCAATACAATAAGAACAACATCAACAACAAGGTACAAAATATTTCATTAACAAGTCGTCAACATATCACGATGAGCGGCAAGCTCGGATTGAATCCCTTCAACCGCATTATCACCCCTTATAGACTTCTTCATTAACTTAAAAACATCACTAACATGATAATGAATTCATTCATCAATAATTCCATCCTTATACCATATATTTATAACAAAGGAAATAATCCACAACTCAAATTATCTTCAATTAGCAACTTTATTCACTAGTTCATGTCTAGTACATCCATTTAAATTAATCAACATCAAGATAACCTTAAAAACATGCAATAAAACAATACAAATACCTCCTATAGCTTCAAGTCGAAATCCAAGTTATATTTAGCTTACAGCCCTCAATGGCAATACAACACCATAGAAGTGACTTAAGCTAATCCAAGTATTATGTTGTAGTTTATCATCCTAACAACTTAACCAACATACAAGAAAGCTTAAGCACAATTAGTAGTATGTTATACTCACCTTAGACAGTAGCAACAACTTGAAATATCACCTAAACACAGCCCAAAACTATCCTCAATGATAACACAACCTCAAAGAGGTGTTGTTTTTCACTAGAACTAACTTTTGATGTTGAAATATCGTGTAATCCTTTTGCAAGACTTGAAATAACCTGGGGTTGATATGAAAACCATGGGAGGATATTTTACAGAACATAAAACAACCTCCCACACGAGCTGGAACCACCCAAAATCAGCAACAACAAGAACAAGAAACTTACTAGTACGATGGGATTCCCGACACTTGATTTGTGTTGGTTGCCCTTTTTTTGGGTCTTGGATCATGAGAGAACCTTGAGAGAGTGTTTTTAGGTGTCTAGGGTCTGAAGATAGTGGGGAAAAAATGAGTTAAAACGGGTTTGAGACGTCTTATATATATCAATATATCTCAACCGCCATTGTGGGTCCCATAGAGAGCGGCTTGGCGTAGTCTCGCAAAAATGCAAATATCTCTCTTCTCTGATGTCATATCGATAAATGGTCTAATGCGTTAGAAATAAGACTCATAGAAATTTGGTAGGTAGACCACCCCATAATTCGAGTAAATTGGGAGAAAATCACATTTACATGTGACCCAATTTTCAGCATATTTATCAATGTAACTTGTGATGACCTTTGCCAACTTTTGTTCCACAACTTGCTTGACTTAAAAACATAACACATGACTATCATACGACTAAAATAACTCATAGAATAACCTCCTTATCTTGTTAATCACCCTAGTCTCATCATAAAAGTACACGTTATAACATTCCTAACTAGTCGACATTCGAATAAACTTATTTTCTTCAATTTGTTTAGCTTCTTAGCATTTCAACCCTCTTGGTACTTGTTATCCATGATCATAAAGATCTGTAATCTCCAAGGTAACATGATTATCTTACTTTATGTACTCTCAAAGATGATCTCATTTCTGAGCTTACATCAATTGACTTACGAATACTCTTTCGTACGAAGATATGGGGTTTAACAAGTAGTACGTGGGTAGAGTGCTACAAGTTGTAACGATACCACTAGTCATTTTTAGCTTTAGCATTCCATTCGATGATTTGAGACTTTGATTAACTTTATATGATGTATTATGACTTGAGCGTATGGTCGATTTTGGTTTTTAGTGATTCGGGATTGATTTGAAAGAATGACTCTTGATTTGGAAGCTTTATGTTGGAATATTTGACCAAGGTTTGACTTTTGGATAAATTGATTCTAATCGGGCTTTGATTGTTTTGATAGGTTCGTATAATGATTTTGGACTCGCACGTATTTTCGAATTTGGTTTCGGAGGTTCCAAGAAGAATTCGAAACTATTTGTCGATAGTGGGCAATTTGAAGAACTTAATAGTTCATAAGTATAACTAAGAGTTGACTTTGATATTATTATACTCCAATTGGAGTTCCAAGACTTTGGATTGAGCTTGCATGCAAAGTTTGGAAGTAATATGAAATGTTTAAGTGTGATTAGAATACTCTTTTGAAAGAATAAAGATTTAACAACTTAAGACAAACTTTATTCGGTTTGAGCCTCGATTCTTTGTTGTGATGTTCCCGTGGGTATTTTGAAGCTTTGGATAAGTTTGGATAATGTATTTGTACTTATTATTATGATTGAATGGGATCCCGAGGGCCTCGGATGTGTTTTGGATCATTGGTTGAGAAACTAGTTAAGTTAGGATTTGGAGTTTGACCATGGTCAATATCGGGTCAAGATGACCTATTTTCGGTGTTTTGAGTGCGCGAGCAGGTTTGTAGCGTGTTTTATGATTTGAAAGCATATACAAATTTGTGTCTGAGAGTTTCCGAATGAGTTTTGGGTGCTAAAACGAAGATTTTCTTCTTGTTGATTTTTTTCTGGTGTAAATAATTACGAAAATATCATTTTATGTCCTTGAAATTTTTAGATTTCATTTAACACTTCGAAAAATCATATCTCCCTCACTTTAAGGCCAAATTCGGTGATTCAAAAGGCTATACTGGGTGTAATCTTGCAAGGATCATTTTGGGCTTATCAAACATGATTATCGGGGTCATCTAGGATCTAATTCAGGCTGGGACAGCTGCTACATTTTTACTTATTTCGGAATTTAGTTACTTTTTCTCACAAGGTTTTCGAGCTCGGTTTTGAGCGATTTTGGAGGATATGTTCACTACTTGAATTGGGGTAAGTATTTTTTTACTCGGATTCATTTATATTTCATGATTCCAACCTTGATTTTAGTGTTTGACGGATGATTTGAATTAGAGAAATTGGTGATTTTAGTAAAAACTTTTCTATAACATAAACTGATTATTTGAAGGCCGATTTGATGTCAGAATTGGATAATTTTAGTATGGTTGGACTCGTATCGGAATGGGAGTTTGGAATTTGTGAAATTTTTCGGGTTCCGGGGTGCGTGCTCGGGGTTGACTTTTTGAGTTTACTTTTTAATTTTTGTTAAAGATCTTAACTTTATTAATTGATAATGGTTTCTCTTGCATTGTTTGATAATATTAAATCATTTTTTGCTATATTTGAGACGAGCGGAGGTGAATTTTAAAGGAAAATCTATCTTTGAGTATTGATTTGGCCTAATTGAGGTAATTATCTTGCCTATCTTTGTGTGCGAAAGCTTCTCTGTAGGATTTGATTTAATTGCATTATTTGAATTATATAAAACACGATTATATGAGGTGACGAGTCTGTGCGCGGGATTATGTATGGAAATTGACCGATTTAGACCCTTAGGTTATTTTTACGCATTTAATTAAAGTTGTTATATCTTTCATTGTTGAGTTTATTATTTTTTTTTTGTTGTGTTGTTGTTGAAATTCCTATACACATTGTTGTTGAGTCGTGGTCTATGTGTTGTTGTGATATTGGTATTATTACTTTGGCAATGTTGTAGCATATGCAGGGGAGGATGCACGCTTCTCGAAGCGGTGTCGCGTGACACCGCTCCGTCGAAATTTTTTATTAAATACATGTATTAATACTGTATGGAAACGGATAAGTAGAAAAAAAATAACACCACATAGCATAAGTTATGTCTTGGTGTGTTGGTTATGTGCTCAATTTTGCTCTAAGAGGTCAAAGGTTCAAACCTCAACTAGCACATGTTTCTTTTATAAATATTTGAGAGAGCATATATTTTGTAAATATTTCAGTTCTTCTATAAATTTCGACACCGCTTACAAAAATTTCTGATTACGCCCCTGAGCATATGGGCATGTGTGGTTCAAGTTGGTTATTGTATTGTGATGAGATGCGCATGCGGCGGCATAAGGGTGGTGATATTGATGCGCATGCAGCGAGATAAGGGGATTAAAGCACGTGAAGCTATTTCGGAAAAAATATTTTTAAAAGGTAAGGTTCACGTGGCGTTATAAGGAAGATTTGTGATTTGTGACTTGTATATTGTAATTATGAGGTGTGGTACCTCGGAGTGACTCTTGTTGTTATTTTTGTGTTGGAACAGTTTGTGACTTCTTTTGTGTGTCATGCATTTTACGTGATTTGTTGCTTTATTTTAATGTGCTAATCTATGCCTCCATTGTTACATGATGAATTGGTTGTTAAGATGGATTTATATACGTGGAGTTATTATCTCATATTCCGTTGAGCTTTTGGTAATAGAACGAATTTAAATAAAGATATTGTTATCATGCTTTACTTTATTTGATTCTTTAAAATAAACTTATTATCTCAATTGATGCTTTACTTTATTTGATTCTTAAAATAAACTCATTATCTTATTTGACGCTTTACTTTATTTAAATTGATATCATGTTTTACTTTATTTAAATAAACTTTTTGAATATTTTATTTGTAATTGACACAGATACGATATACGTGGTGGCACAAGGACTTTGATGTACGAAAGTGAATTATTATGTGGGCACGAGGTGCCATGTGTATAAGAGTTTTGATTTGTGACTTATGATTTGAATTTCTGAGGTATGGTACCTCGGGGTGATTCTTGTTATAAATTCGATATTGGAACGGCTTGATTATTTGAATTGTTACTACTTTCCGTAATTTATTTCACTTGTATTTTAACTGTGTTTTAATTATTTTAATGTTTATCACATGTTTACTCTTGTTGACATTTATTGCATTTACTTTCTGTTTTTAGCTTTATATTAATATTCTGCACATGTTTCTAGTGAGTGTCTTGACTTGTACCTCCTCAATAATCCTCCGAGGTTAGTCTTGATACTTACTAGGTACCATTATGGTATACTCATACTGCGCTTCTGCATATTTTTGTGCAGATCCTGGTACTTCAGATCTTGTTGGTTTTGAGAGTAGTGCTTGTGCGGTTGGAGACTTCAAAGTATACTTATTGTTCTATTCGCAGACCTCGGAGTCACCCTCTTACTTCATTTATGCTACTATTTAATTGTAATCCAAAATAGTATTGTATTTTGGAATATGTTGTGTACTCTCCGTAGAGCTTATGACTCTGTATTATCAGGTTTTAGGATTATGAAAGTTGTATTATGTTATTGGCTATGTTTAGGGCCATTTGTCTCAGTTTTATTTAATATTAAATATTTATATCCTATCTGAAGTTGTTGTGTGATAGGCTTACCTAGTCGTAGAGACAAGGTGTCATTACAATCCCTAAGGTGGGATTTTGGGGTCGTGATAAGTTGTTCTTAGAGCTCTAGGTTCATAGGTTCTACGAGTCATAAACAAGTTTAGTAGAGTCTTGAGGATCGGGACGGAGGTGTCGGTACTTATCTTTGATAGGCTATGGAACTACTAGGAAATTCCAATTCTTTCATTCCTTATCGTGCGGCATTGATTCAGTTTGAAGCATATATCTTATATTCCCTTACATCTACTCGTATATGATATTGCACACTCGGTATCAGTTATGCACCAATGGTTTGTGATGCTGCGGATGGACTACGAGGGGGCTATGGATGTTAGATCATTGTCTCGAGGTGTTGTCCAGACTAAGGACACGGATGTGTTGGTAGACCTTTCAGTTTTTTACATGTGGGATGCAGTGGGTTCTTATATCTGGTTGGTGAGTACCAGCTTTGGAGGATTTAATTGATTTCCTAGTTGTTGTGATCAAGGTATAGGGTCATGGGAGAATGTTCATTTGAGGCTAGTCGGTGATATTAGAGGTTATGTATTTTGTATGGGACTTCTATTCAGTGGAAGGTCCATAGTATCATTCAAGGCACTTGAGGAAGCCAGCTTGACTGTCACAAGGATGGATATGCGCTTAGTAGATGATTGTAGGTATCTTATGATTGGTGTTGCTCATGAAGGTTGGTATTGTGGATCATCGAATGTTATGTCCTATGGCTTTGAGCCAAGTGGGGAAGTCTGTTATCAATGATCAGATTGCATGGCTATGTGTTATATTAGTTTTGGGTTTGAGGTATACAAGTGGTATTAGAAGGTTCTCAAAATTTTATATGGCTAAGATCTGATATTTGCATAGGATGTTGAGACTTGCGATATTTTTGTGTCATTATTAATTTTACATTTCAGTATCAGAGAGGTTAGAGAAAAAGCATCAGATTCACAGAAGGTCTCTTTGGAGTGGGTATCTTGGTTGCGGCATTATTGGGTGTTTCAGAGGAATTACAGTGGTTTATAGGCTTTCGGACGACGTGATTTGCTTTTGCAATTAGATTCTTTTCTTTCTATTTCTATTTTATTTAATTCCTATTCTCCTTTCTCAGATAAAGGGCCTAGGATCTCTCGCGGTGAGCTTTGTTTTAGGATCATAGTGTACTAGCAAGGAGAAGTGTTAACTTGAAGGCAAGTCGAGAAGGATTCGAAGAAATTGGTCAGCTTGGTGGTGTTGGGTCAGCATAGTAATAAAGGTTATTGGTTCCTTTGGTGTGGTGATTCTTTACCGGTGTTTTTGTGGATTTACTCTTGGGTTTGACACCTTGCATGACTTGGTTAAGTTGGGGAAATTCAGTTCTGATGGCTTGGTTATGTGCGGACGGGTTTTGAAGAGTTCTTGATAGTGTCAACCACGGCATGAGCTGGATGTCTACTACCGGCATAAGGAACATGTTGCGTGTTATGATTTTTTCTCCTGTATGGGTCACGAGTTCTAGATAGTAGGGACGATCTCAGATGTTTAGAAGAATGCCAATATTACTATTTGATATCACCTAAGAGGGGTGCGCACTGCATAAGGCGCACTATGCTTTGACTTGTGGATACATGAATGGTATTATAGTAATCTCCTAATTGATCGACCGTTGATGTTCAGATTTTTCTATGTGGCACGAAAGAATTATGGAAGTATTTCTTGTAGGAGGATCGTATATGAGGAACATGTCAGTCATTTAAGTAGTGTTGTTGGGATCGTCTATGGAGATTACAGTATTCTAAGGATTTGAAGAGTAAGAGGGTTCTCTGAGGTAGTGTGTTCCATGGTTGTGAACGGTGAAGGTATATTAAGAGGTTGATAGCTGAGTGTGTGTGCTATGGATATGTTATTGTCGGGTTTCAGAGGTTTTCTACCTATTTTGGGAGGATCAACATTGATTTTGAGGCCACTGGTAGGCCTAATGAGAATGTGTGTTCTACATCGGGCGGGATTTGTCTACTCAGCACAGTTATTGTGGAGGGGTGTGTTATTGGTTGGAGTGGATCTTATTCGTGTTCTAATGTGTTCCATGTGTTACTCTTTTATGCCATGATGAATTGTGAGTTTGTCTACTATTTACACACATGATGCGATTTTGTTTGGGCTTTATGGAAAAATTCGAGCGAGATGGCTCGTGTGGTGTTGAATGGTTGATTGCACCTTGGTTATGGTCTTCTTGTTTGTCGTATACAGTGATATTCATTTCTACATGGTTATGGTCATGCGCTTCGCGTGTTTGTTAATTTGTACGCATATGGTTGTTGATTGTGAGCATCATGGCTCGAGGTAATCTATGTGAACCGCTATTTGGATTGAGTCACGCATCGCAGCAGAGTTATGTGGGATGCGATCCCTTGTGCTTATTTGTGTGCTTGTTTCTCCTTGGTGTGATGGGTTCATAGCATTGCGCTTTGTGGTGGTATTTGTTGGACTTGTTGGGTGGTTCTCTCATTTGGTTCTCTTTCCATCGTCAACTATATCGATTTGTTGCTTGTTGGGTAGGGATTGCACCGTATGTGACTAGGTGGCATTTGGTGTGGATCGTCGGTCTAATAGCTTCCACTAAGTGAGTGGTTATGAGTTTCTACATATTTCTTACATCATTAGTAGTGTTGTGAAGGTTTGAAACAAGGTTATATTTGATATGAGGTATGTAACTCGTACCGGGTTTGGTGTGCGCAGCTATTGTGGTCATAGAATATTGTTACGGGCATATGAGCGATGGGTTACGTATGTGGTTATATCTCGAGAATATATTTAATATTTTCTATAGCTTGTTGAGATTGATATAATATGTATATGCGAGAATCGGATCGTATCAGGAATTCCTAGTGTTGGAATTTGGGTCTATGGTTGATATATTAAGGTTGAAGAAACGAATCTTCAGTTAGGTTGTGTTTACAGACTTATATAGGTTGAGGTTGTTATATATGGATTTTAATGATAGACAATAAATTAATTCTACTTGTAGGAAACCAATCCCAAAGGATGTCATGAGAATGGGAAAAATACTAATAGAAGATTTGGAAGCACAAATCAAGGAGGCAAGAATCAAGTTGTAACCTCGCGAAAACAAATCAGGAAGAAAAGAAGAAAACAGTTGCCTTCAAAACTACAACCGAAATGATATTAATGATGACCCAGAAGATCTTGAAGAAGAATTTGCCATGGTATCAAGAAACATGGATGGATTAATGAGAAGGTATAAAAACACAAGAAGGCAAAGGATGACATCCAAGCGGACCAGGCAATACAATGAACAAGACAAGAATGATGGAAAGTGTTATGAGTGTGGAAGGTATAGGCATGTTCAAGCTGAATGCCCAAATCATAAAAGAAAAATCTCTAGAGGATTCAATAAAAATAAATCCTTCAGAAAGTGGAGTGATAAAAATAGTTCAGAACACAAAGAAATAGCAAATTTGTGCTTTATGACCATCTTGGAAAAGACATGAACAAATACTCAGGCTGTTGAACTGATGAAGACGCATCAGAGGATGAATGCAAAGAAGATACTGAGAATTATTTCATGGCACAAGGTGACACAAGCGAGGTAAGATCCTATAACTGTGATAGATGTAATGAATTGTAGGATATTCTTGACCTTACCCTAAAGGAGTCTCAGAAAATGTTGAATGAACTAAGGAGACTCAATAGGGAAAAGAAGGACAGGGAACTTAAACTTGAAGTCTGTGAAATCAAAAGAGATGTACTTCAAGAAAAAATCAGGAATTGAAAGTGCAATTTAATGGCATGCGCAAGTCCACCAGTCATAGTTCTGTCAAATCTAACCAGGAGACTTGCAAGTCAACTGGAAAAGGACTGGCTAGAACTGAGTCCGCAAGTACTAACACAAGTGGGAGATCGAAAACTGGATCAAACCCTATGTGTCATTACTGTAACAAAGTTGGTCATAAATACTCATTTTGTAGATTTCGTAAGTCAAATATCTCGGGATGGATTTGGAAAACCAAAAACAACCCTGACTCTAGTAAAACTAACCAACAAGGACCCAAGCAATCTTGGGTACCTAAAAGAAGGTGATAATTCTATTTTACAGGAACACCACAGAAAGAGTCGCAAAGGAAAATATTATCTAGACAGTGCGTGTTCCAGTCACATGACGGGTGACACAAATCTATTCAAAGAAGGTACAAAAATAAATAGAGGAAATGTCAAATTTGGAGATGATTCAAGAGGAAAGATAGTTGGTACTGGCATAGTTCCATTCAGCAATAATTGCGATATCACACAAGTATATCTAGTGAATGGACTCAATTACAATCTTCTAAGTATAAGTCAACTTTGTGATTTGGGGTACAAAGTTAAATTCAAGAAAGCAGGATATGCTATTGAAGATGAGGTAGGCAAGATTATTCTTCGTGATAAAAGGTATGGAAATGCTTACATTCTTGATGGCATTTAAAATCTAGATAGTCATATCTGTGTAGCATCCATTTCCAATGACCCATGTCTATGGCATAGAAAACTTGGTCATGCAAGCATGCATCTAATTGAAAAACTCTCCAAGCATGATTTAGGTATTGGTCTTCCTAAGCTCAACTTTTCTAGAAATCATGTATGTGATGCACGTCAAATTAGTAAACGAACTAGAAACTCTTTAAAACCAAGGACATTGTGTCTACTACCATGCCTTTACAATTGCTTCACATGGATCTGTTTGGACCTACTAGAACTGCCAACATTGGAGGTAAATGATGTGCTTTTGTTATTATTGATGACTACTCACATTTTATTTGGGTAATTTTCTTATCTCATTAAGATGAAGCATTGAAAATTTTGAGACTTTCTGTAAAAGAATTGAACGAGAAAAGCAGCATCTTATAGCAACCATTCAAAGTGATCATGGAGAAGAATTTGAAAGCAGAGCTTTTGAATAATTCTGCAACAATCAAGGATACACTCATAATTTCTCAGCGCCTAGGTCACCACAACAAAATGGAGTGGTTGAAAGTAAGAACAAAAACTCAGCAGGATATAGCATGAACCATGATACTAGAATATTCTCTCCAAAATAATTTCTGGGCAGAAGTAGTTAGCACAGCTTGTCACATTCTCAATAGGTGTTTAATTCGACCTATTTTGAAGAAAACTCCATATGAATATGGAAAGGCAAGAAGCCCAATATTGGATACTTTCATCCTTTTGGAAGAAAATGCTTTGTCCACAACAATGGCAAGGGCAATATTTGTAAGTTTGATCCAAGAAGTGATGAAGGTATATTTTCCATCTACTCAAATAATAGTAGATCTTTTAGAATCTATAATAAGTGTACCCTATGCATAGAGGAATTAGTTCATGTTATTTTTTATGATAATAACTCTATGGCTGAGAAAGGAGATTTTGTAGGTGATGAAGAGATCAACCAAAGTTAGCCAAAGATCAGTGAATAGAAGACTTTAAAAGAAACTGCCGACAATACGACTAAAATCCCACAGTCGACTAATGAAGACATCAATGAGAACAATCAACCTCAGAATGAGTCGACTAATCAACGTACTGAAGCAGTACCAAACGAGTGTAGAAGCGAACCAGAATATCCTCAGAAGTTCATCATTGGAAATCCAACTAATGGGATGAAAACAAGAGGAGCTTTAAAGAAAAAGTCCAACATCGCACTCATATCTCAAATAGAGCCAAAGAAATTTGACGAAGCCTTGAAAGACTCAAGTTGGATACAGGCTATGCAAGAAGAACTTGATCAATTTGATAAAAATTAAGTTTTGACATTGGTGCCCAAACCAGCAAATGCAGCAATCATAGAAACCAAATGGGTATTCAGGAAAAAACTTAATGAAGAAGGTAAAGTTATCCACAACAAAGCAAGGTTAGTCGCTCAGGGCTACTCTCAATAAGAAGGAGTCGACTATGATCAAACCTTTGCTCCGGCAGCACGGTTAGAATCAATTCATATCTTATTAGCATATGCTTCTTTTAAAGGTTTTAACCTTTTTCAAATGGATGTTAAAAGTGCATTTTTAAATGGCTTCACTTATGAGGAGGTTTATGTTAAACAACCTCATGGTTTTGAAAATTCACAGTTTCCCTATCATGTGTTTAAGTTGACTGTCACGCCCCGACCTCGGGGAGCGCAACCGATGCTCAATCGAGATAACTCAGCCAAGTAAGCTTGCTAGATTGCCTTCTACCCAACTTACCCATAAATAAATAGGAGACAAAATTCATTAATTAACACCAGGAGGATTCATGAACAACACTAATTCCATTAGTTACTTCATTTTTAATGTCTCAAAATACATACACATTCATAGTGGAAGTGAAACAAGTGATTCAAATACAACAAGACAAGCTTGACTTTCCCAACACCCATATACAACCCACACTGTGTCTACGGAGCCTCTAAAGGATACAAGAGAATACTATGATAATGCCGGCAATAAGGCCTCAGCTATACCTCAAACGCATTACACAGGAACAAAATATAGAAGACCTCGAAATGAAGTGGGGCTCACCAAATCTGCTGGGAAGAGGTTGTGTTGCTATCAATAAACAATGCCACCTGCAACAGAACGACCTGCATCCATTAAAGATGCAGCGCCCCCGGCAAAAAGGAACGTTGGTACATATGGAATAGTACTAGTATGTATGACTAAACACCCTCTCATTAGCACACTTAGTGATACAAGAAAGAACAGTCAAAGAATCAACGGAAGCCTCAAACAATAATAAACATTAAGTTAGGATCAAGGTAAGTTTTCAAGTAAATTCCATTATCTTAGGTTGGGAGATCTTAGCACCGATATACCATCAGGGGTTTTGCATGGAGTCCGATCACGGCCCGATCGGCTAGGCTGTCTCACCCAAAGACATCAATCACAATCACAATCATTATCTCAATCTCAATCACAATTTCAAGCACAATCACCACCATGTGTGCGGCATGGCGTCCGATCACGACCCGACTAGCTAGTCCATCTTACCACAATGTCGTGTCGATCGACATCACCCTTTTCTAGCAATCATTTCATCCCAATAAAGGGTAATATTCTCATCACGTCAATCTCATCCAAAATAATAGGAGTAATTACAATTCACTCCTACACCGGTATGTGTAGTTTTTGGGTTAGGCTATTTCAACCTACCCTTCCTTGGTGGCTAACGATACTCCCAAAGTGTTTATTATTAAAATGATTTAAAAATCATTTCAACATCTTTTACACATCTTTCCATTCCATTGGCACTAGCGGCCACAATTTTAATGTCGTTCTTGGCACGTTGGCCTTATTTCATATTTCATGCATATTGTTTCACTTTCAAACATCATCATGGATCACCAACAACAAACATTTCTATTCAATACTTTAAGCACGCATTTGAGCAAATAAGGATCTTAGGCATATATGATTTCTTACACAATTTGACATGATAACTTTCATTAGAATCATGTTTTGAAGTCATAGCATATTAACAGACATCCCATACTTAAATCACATTCCCGAAGGATAACACAATAAGATAAAAGCATTCGGAATACATATTGAACACATACATCTTTTGGCACAAGACTTATTCGGAATAATCAATTTATAATGAGAAACTCGGGACTTACGAGGATATTGTGGGGTTCAATTCTAAAAGAGGAGTTTAGCCAGCATACCTCGCCTTGAACTTTCCTCAAATTACTACAATGTTCCAAAAATCTTAGCCACTTCGATCTATTTAGAGATATAGCAAAATTGAACACAAATTAGGAAGGAGTTCATGGTTCCAACTCATTTGAGCATTTTATCAAACACTAGGTGTGCATTAAGGTTTCAAGGTCCTCCTATGGTGGATTCCTTCACCCCTAACCCAATATCTACTCTTTTTAGCTCAACAACCTTCCTACAACTCATGATTGTACATGCATTCATAGATACACTCTCATACCCAAGAATCCCCCCCCCCCCCCATTAACCATCTTTTACCCCAAATTCGAAATTAAAACTAGGACATGGAACCTTACCTCTTGGATGAAGAATTGCGAGTTTCTCCTTGTGAATTCTCCAACGTTGAGTAAGAATTGATGGACAATAATATTAGGAACTTCCCCTCTCACTCTAGACCACTTCCCTCTCTCTAAATATCAGTTAGGACCAGCAAAAATAACACACAGGTCATTTTTATAAAAATGGGATCGGGTGAAATTTTCCAAACTTAAACTCTACGAAGTCAAGTCTGCGGTCGTACGGGACCTCAGAAAGGGGTCCCAAAACTAGGCTATTCGGGTTGGGTCTACGGTCCGCAGACCAATTTTGCGGTCACGTAATGCACCGCAGAACTCCTCTCCGAAAATCATCATGTTGGATATGCGATGAATGTGCGGCCTGCGAAACAATTATGCAGTTGCATAATTGACCGCAAAATATCATTCAAAATTTGCCCAATCCTCTACTTCACTCTACGCCAGATCTGCGGTCCGCAGATTAGTTCTGTGGCCGTAGAAAATGCCCTGCTCTGCCAAAAATTCTCTTTAACTCCCCAACGCACTATTCAACCTAAAAAGCCTGTATCGCAGTGAGCAAGCTCGCCGCGAAGAATCTCTACAATAATCAACACATAAGTCTATCCTGGCATCACGAAACTCCGGTTTTATGTGAAATTTTACGGGGCCTTACATTGACTAAAGCTCTGTATGGGCTAAAGCAAGCACCTAGAGCTTGGTATGAAAGACTAAGCTCATTTTTGGTTAGTCATAGATTTTCTAGAGGTAAGATTGACACTACTCATTTTATCAAAAGATCATCTTCTGGAAATCTCATTATCCAAATTTATGTTGATGACATTATATTTGGAAGTGCTAAACATGTTCTATGCAAGGAATTCTCACATCTCATGCAAAGTGAGTTTGAAATGAGCATGATGGAAGAATTAACTTTCTTCCTTGGACTCCAAATTCATCAATCATATAAAGGGATCTTTATTTGTCAGACAAAGTACACAAAGGAGCTAATACGAAAATTCGGAATGGACAATGCCAAGGAAATTGGGACTCCCATGAGTCCAGCTACATCTTTTGACAAAGATGAAGAAGCAAAATCAGTAGATGAATCAAAATAGAGTGGAATGATCGAATCTCTACTCTATTTAATTGCTAGTCGTCATGACATAATATTTAGTGTATGCAGATGTGCCAGGTTCCAAGAAGCTCCAAGGGAGTCATATTTAACTGCCGTGAAGCAAATTATTAGATACCTTATTGGAACCATTTCACATGGATTATGGTATCCACGCCTTAACAATTTTATGTTTGAAGGTTTTTCATATGCAGACCTTGTCGGTTATAAAGACGACAGGAAAAGTACAAGTGAAACCTATCAATTGCTTGGCAAATCACTTATTTTTTGGAACATTAAGAAACAGGGATCAGTTGCACTGTCTACAACTGAAGCTGAATACATTGCCATTGGGCAATTTTGTGCTTAACTACTTTGGATGACTCATCAATTAACAGATTATGATCTTTCTTTTATGCCTGTTAAATTTTTTTGTGATAATTCTAGTGTTATATGTCTTTCAAAAAATCATGTGCATCATTCTAGAGCAAAGCATATAGATATCAAGCATCATTTCATTAGAGACCATGTTCTTAAGGGCGACATTGAATTATCTTTTGTTAACACGGAAAATCAATTAGCTGATATGTTTACTAAGCCTCTTGTAGAGGACAGGTTTGTATCCTAAGGGAACTACTTGGCATTATTACCTTTTCCAAAGAAGGCTTTAATTTTGGTTTACTTGAAAGATTGCATATCAAAGTAACTTTTGGTAAAAGTCTTCTGTTACTTTGTTACTTTATTATTATTGTCAGATGCATCAATTATACACCTCCGCTTTTAGCCTTTCTTTCCGCCTTTTGGCTTAGCGTCTCTTGCCTTTCTCTGCCCTGCCAGTCATGTCGATTCAGTCACGATAAGTCCGTCTCTCCCTTGAAGTTCTCTACAAACTTCCTTCAATCATCCTCTCCAATGGCTAAAGGCTCAAGAAATCCTTCTGGTTCCACTCGCAAAAGCACCCGATCCAAAGCAAAAAAAGCCTGTCAACCACTCTGAGGGTTTCTCGTCTTCTCAAGAAATCATCTTTAATAATGCTCGAGCAGAAAAGGCACTAGGGAAGTGGCCCATGGATAAGGAACAACAGCTTACACTCCGAAGAAGGTGAAGATCGACCTGGATAGTGCACTGGAGTCCGAACTAAATTATTGGGATTCTCCCAATAGGGATAAATTCGTCTCCTTCAAAGGTAAGACAATATCTCATGGAAGGATCATAAATTTGGAAAAGTTGGAAGCCCTAAATTAGAAGGTAAAAAACTTCTTCACTTTTCAAGGTTGGGAAAATTTCTTTGCTCTAACCTCTCCAAAGGTCTATGAAGACTTAGTTCGCATGTTCTATGCAAATCTTCGCTCCTAGAAATCTGATAAAATTGAGTCACTCGTGTTAGGTCAGCGTATTATTCTAATATTGTTATACTTTTGATACCCTTTTTAAGTGTAAAAGTTCTGGTTACTCCGCTTTGTTTAAGAACTCCTGGCCTGATGATTTTGAAGTGTCATTCGAACAAGCCAAAGAATGTCTTGTTGATTCCCTGTCTCATCCCCTGCCAAACCAATTAGGGCCCAGTGACATCAATTTTGAAACCCACATTGTTGCTACCACTATTCTTCCCAGAACTGGTTCATACACCACTCTATCTCAAAGGGACACCTTTTTGGTCTACTGTCTTCTTACCAAGCACAAGGTGAAACTTTCCTCTTGGGTAATAAATTTCATGATTGAATGTGTTGAAGATCCCTCAAGCCTACCCTACGGGATTTTCATTACTCACCTCCACGAGGCCTTCATTATTCCTCATTCTAACTACCCCTATGTATTTGTTTCTAAGTGCTATAACAATAGGGCATTTATTAGTATGGAATATGTCGCTGTGGATGGTAATTGGGTAAAGAAGAAGGAAGTTGAAGCCAAAGTGATCCCCTCCAGTTCCAAGGTAAAGGTTGATACTCCTCAGACTACCACCAATAATCCAGAGCTGCTTGAAAAGATAATTGCACTTGATGATAAGCTGACTGCCGTCAAAGAACTAATGTTGGCCACTCAAACCTCAGTTGGAGATATATATGCAATTGTAAAGGAAACAGGTTCTAACGTGTCCAAGCTAAGAGTTATGGTGCTGAAAACCGCAGAAAAGGCAGTGAAAGCTTTCAAAGAGATGCATGATTGAGTGGACAGAGTCTCAGCCACCTTGAACGCTAGCTTTGATCGCCTCAAAGAAGTTATCTGCAACACCATTACCTATTTCCTCCGTCGTTAATCTGTGTTGGTTGTTTAGTCAACTTCTTTTGGTCTCTGTGGATAATTTTCTTTTGCATTTTTTTTTGGATACTCTGTGGATGACTGTAATTAAGTATAATGTCTACTAATCTTATCTGTTGGTAGTTAATCCTGCTTAGCCCTCTTTTTGATTGATGCCAAAGGGGGAGAAGTAGAGAATACATTTCACTAACTTTGTAGGACCTAGGATATATAGTCTATTGATTGAGCAACAATGAAATAGTAGAAGTAGAATACATTTCACTAACTTTGCAGGATTTAGGAATATAGTCGACTGATTGAGCAACAGTCAAATAGTATACTAACTTGCACGAACTCAGTCGGCGGAGTAAATTCAACTACTGGCATCTGAATGAGGGGGAGTCTACTTAAGTACTCAACTTACCTCACACCAAGTTGATGGGGAGCTGACTAGAACAGGGAAGTAAAATGAATTAAATTTTTTTGCCATCATAAAAAAGGGGGAGATTGTTACATATGGATTTTAATGATAGAAAATAACTTAATTCTACTTGCAGGAAACCAATCGCAAAGGATGTCATGAGAATGGGAAAGATTCTGACAAAAGATCTGGAAGCACAAATAAAAGAAGCAAGAATCAAGTTGTAACCGCGTAATCTATGGAAACTGGATATTCGAATCAACAATTTTGGAAGGCATAAATCAATCAGCATAAGATAATCTATCAATCAGTATAGAAGATCAATCATATGGATATGCAAATCAAACAATTACGGAAGGCATCAATCAATCAGTGTAGAAGATCAATCATCTACACAAAAGATCCTATGAGAATATTCTCCTCAACGGCTCGCAAGGAAAAGGAAATCAAGGAAGCAAGGAAAGGAAAAGTTCCTTCTATTTCTGGAATGAAATCATCTTGATTGATTCTGAAAAGTAACTCCCTTGGGTTGCTGCTTAATCATTACACTATCACGCCATGAAGAATGAAGACCAACGTGCCAAATATATTCTTCAGAAGATGCCAAAGAGTTATATACTTTGATCAACCAATTTCATTCTCTTTGTTCTAATTTAAACAAGCACTGTAGTCTGCCATAGATTTCTTTTGTAACTAAGAAGAGAAGAAAGAGAAAAGAACACCGGTGAGGCATTGTATCAAATGTAAGAGAGAAGAACAAAGTGACCAAAAGTTGTTGGTGCATAAAAACATCAACTCATCTTTACTAATCCACTTCTTATTTGAAAGGTATCACCCTCGAAACACAAGGGGACTAGACGTAGGATTCACTCTGAATCTGAACCAGTATAATATATTCTTTGTCATTTACCTTCTTATATTTAGTTTTGAAAGCCAGTCGACTAGAACGCAAGTTAGTCGACTACCTCGCAAAAGAAAAGAAAAATTTCAATTCACCCCCCCCCCCCCCCGTTATGACCCCAAATATCCCGGTCGTGATGGTGTCTATCACAGAACTAGGCCAGCCGAAACAACACGAACAATATAGAAGGTCTTATGTAAAATTTGTATTTTCTAAAGCGGATTGAGTCTCAAATCTTTTATTTTTATTGTATCAACAGAAATACGCGGAATCAAATATGTAAATACATCAACCCAGCCCAAATCTGGTGTTACTGGTCATGAGCCACTAAATACACTCAACACTGTCTGCTCCATGCAAAACAAGTCTGAAATATAAAGTACTAGAATAGGAAGGAGAAAGGCAGGGCTGCGAACGTCAGGCAGCTACCTTGCTTACTCCGAAGAACCTGCCACCGAGCTCAGAAATATCTGGATCTGCACACAAGGTGTAGGGAGTAATGTGAGTACGCCAACTCAGTAAGTAATAAAAGTAAATAATGACTGAGCATTAAGAAATCACGTAAACCACGTCGTAGCACCACAGTGGGTACAGTATGTTTCCAAAACAGGATACATATCAAATCATCTCATTAAACTCCGATTTCAGTAAAAATCCTTTGAAAAATGTCTTTCTAACAGTTTCAGTAGAGGTTTAATGTAGTTCATAGTGAAAACGATGAAAATCATAATCGGCTACTTGGGCAAAACGTAGTTCATATACGGCCCTTCGGGCAGACATAAAGCATATACATATCATAACAGAAAAAGTCCCAGAGAAATAACAAGCCAAATCAGTGATTAAATATCGAACATCTCGTAAAAATCCAGTTTCAACGAGAGTTGTTCAAAACATTTGTTTAACATTTTCAATAGAGGCTTAGTATAATGAGGAGTGAAAACAGGAATTTCATGAAAACAAGCCCCTTGGGCAAGGCATCACTCGTATACATGTATATAAAGCCCCTCGGGCAAGTCTCTCAGTCACTCATGACTCAACTCTCATCAATCAGCACACACGCTCAATAGATAACATATAATAACCGCTGCGGCGTGCAGCCCGATCCATATATCTAGTCGACTGCGCTCACTGGGGGTATGCAGACTCCGGAGGGGATCCTACAGCCCAAGCGCTATATCGTTGCGGCGTGCAGCCCAATCCAATATTGTTGCGGCATGCAGCCCGATCCGTATATCTATATAATATCGCTGCGGCGTGCAGCTGTTGATACCCAATTTTTTCCTAGGTATTTTTTTTATACTCAAAATGCTTTCAAAATGACATATATATGCATATACCATACCATCCTATGATAAATATGAGGACTTCATAATCCACCCTGAGCTACAAGCAACTACGTACTCAATTAGCCAAGAACTTTTCCATTTGATCCCATCTAGGAGAAATCACTATACATCATCTGCTCCTCACGCCGGTAGAAAATATACACCTCTAACCGTGGTAGAAACCATTAATAACTCTCCGAATTCCATTTGCACAAGACCAAACTATCAAGACTGAATCCTTTTAACTCGACCAAGCTACGCAGATCACCGAAACCCAAAGCTTTGCCATGAAACACTTGTAGAAACTCATTAGCTCAGAAGCATCCAAAGAACTAATCGTGTTCCTTACAATGCCAATCCGACCTACGACCAAGCTATCCTACTTATCCAAGTTCCTTCTAAATTACCTCCCATTTGATACTTCTCCTTGCCATACTACTCGATCTCCCAACTCAGACTCACCACACGAGACCCCAACCATAAGACCACACCGCCCTAAGGCTCATAAACCATTGTATTCTTCTGAAGCACCCCTGAAGTGCCACAACCGAGATACCCGCTCTGAAGAGACCCTCTACGAATCTAAGGTTGTTACCTTCGCCTTCCTGATACTGGTATGTAGAATCCACAATGATGCAGAAATGCCACAAGTCTTGTCATCCTCCAATGTAAACCTTAGTTTCTAGCCAAATACACAAGCTGAAAATCTCCAATTATTACATGTAAACTCATGAACCCATTAGAACCATTCTCGAGAGTCATCCACCCTGCTCAAACCTTAATTAGACTAATCAAACAGACCGGACGGCATGTGATCCATTAGCACTCCAACACCGCAGAAAGTAACCCCACCTTAATGCAACCAAATGAATTCCTGCTCCATGTACCTTACATCCTTGACCAATAACACTCACGTCATTCCATAAGTTCTTATACACCCACAAAGCATAACACAACCCCTATCCAAAATTTCCTTTATTCGCGTCGTCCTCGATCTCAAGCTTTGTAAGCCATAACTGATTCACCAGAATGCCCCAAATTGGGACCAACACAACACATAACCGCGCAATCACTGATCAATAGCAGACTCCCCCACTTGGCTCAAAGCTATAGATCAAAACACACAATAACTCATAATGCATATACTCTATTACTACCATAATACCATAATGAGATTAAACTCGATCCTTCATAAGCTCGTGCAACAGAGACCATCTAGTACTTCAAATCTTCTGCAAATCTCGCATTTACTCTCGTAACAGTCAAGTCCACTCTCTTAAGTGACCCAAATTTAAATTGCAACACATATACTTCGCTGGTAAAGGAGATCTTCCAACAACAACATAAGGATCACATAAACTCCAGAACACTCCGCAAGAGATAACCCACCGGCTTTGCCTCAAACTAACATCTTTGTATACCCTTCCACCGTCATAAACATTACGCAGTCATTTAATCTTCCTTAATCTGAGCTCATATCACAACATGAAATCTACTTCACTTCCCAACTAAGCAACATGAAAAGATCCTTCATCACACCCACAAGTCGGGGCTATACATCAAATCACGATGGAATCAAACACCAAATAGTTCCTGCTGCCCCAAAGCAGACCCTTCTCGTCTCATTCAATTCATATGAACACATCTCGCAGTCACATCACACTCATCATGTAGCCATTCAGTCATCACTTCCAATAATAGGGGCACTACCGAACATATAAATCCAGAAGCACGTGCTCAGACAATCAACACCTCAGTGCTCAAGCTATAAGAAAAATCCGGCCTCAAGTCCTCCAGACTGGCCCAACATCAACACACAGAAGTCACATCTCGCCCTTTGATCAGGGAATCACAAGTCGTCGACGCACAACTGATACCGAGCGTTCGTGTGCGCATACGAACGCGTGGAAGGAATTCAAAAAGTTACATTTCAGGCTGAATCAATGTCGCACGATGAGAATTCAAGAATGTGAAGTTTTCCTAAAGGTTCTGCAGCCTCTCGAGGATAAATACAAACGTCTCCGTACCGATCCGTGAGACTCTACTAAACCTGCTCATGACTCGTGAGACCTATGTAACCTAGGCTCTGATACCAACTTGTCACGACCCCAAATATCCTGGTCGTGATGGCGCCTATCACAGAACTAGGCCAGCCGAAACAACACGAATAATATAGAAGGTCTTATGTAAAATTTGTATTTTCTAAAGCAGATTGAGTCTCAAATCTTTCATTTTTATTATATCAACAGAAATACACGGAATCAAATATGTAAATACATCAACCCAGCCTGAATCTGGTGTCACTAGTCATGAGCCACTAAATACACTCAACACTGTCTGCTCCATGCAAAACAAGTCTGAAATATAAAGTACTAGAATAGGAAGGAGAAAGGCTGGGCTGCAAACGTCAGGCAGCTACCTTGCTAACTCCGATGAACCTGCCACCGAGCTCAGAAGTATCTGGATCTGCACACAAGGTGCAGGAAGTAATGTGAGTACGCCAACTTAGTAAGTAATAAAAGTAAATAATGACTGAGCAGTAAGAAATCACGTAAACCACGTCGTAGCACCACAGCGGGTACAGTATATTTCCAAAATAGGATACATATCAAATCATCTCATTAAACTCCGATTTCAGTAAAAATCCTTTGAAAAATGTCTTTCTAACAGTTTTAGTAGAGGTTCAATGTAGTTCATAGTGAAAATAATGAAAACCATAATCGGCCCTCGGGCAAAACGTAGTTCATATACAACCCTTCGAGCAGACATAAAGCATATACATATCATACCAGTAAAAGTCCCAGAGGAAATAACAAGCCAAATCAGTGATTAAATATCGAACATCTCGTAAAAATCCAGTTGCAACGAAAGTTGTTCAAAATATTTGTTTAACATTTTCAATAGAGGCTTAGTATAATGAGGAGTGAAAATAGGAATTTCATGAAAACAAGCCCCTCGGGCAAGCCTCTCGGTAACTCATGACTCAACTCTCATCAATCAGTGCTCACACTCAGCACTCACGCTCAATAGATAACATATAATAACCGTTGCGGCGTGCAGCCCGATCTCCAAATGCTCCAAATATAACCAAATACAGATTTATACCATCAATATGTGCTAAGGGAACAAAGCCCACTCGAAAATAATCAATTTATATCAAAAATCCCGAAATTGGTCAAACCCGACCCCCGAGCCCACGTCTCGGAATTCGATAAAAATCGCATCACGAGAATCCTCATCCTCCCACGAGTCTATACATACCAAGAGCATCAAAATCCGACCTCAAATGGCCCCTCAAATTACTACTAAAAGCTCTCCAAAACTCAAGCCCTAATCCTCTATTTTTAGGCTTTAAATCCCATTAATTTCATGATTAAACAATGTAAGATTCATCATAAACACAATTAATAAGGCCCAAGTAACTTACCCCATTGAAACCTTGATTCCTCTTGAAAATCACTGCCCAAAGCTCAAATCACGGCCAAAAATGGTGAAGAATGACCAAAAAGTTGCGAAGGAGCCTTTATATACACTCTGCCCAGCACTTCCGCATCTGCGGTCCCCATCGCGCATCTGCGGAGCCGCATTTGCGCAAAATCCTCCGCTTCTGCGAAATTTTATTAAAAGGCAATTTCCGCTTCTACGGTTGCCTGACCGCACCTGCGGTCATCGCAGATGCGGGGACCAAACCGCACCTGCGACCCCTGCTGCGCACCTACGCTATATGACCGCTTCTGCGGACCTCGCACCTGCGGTCCCTAATCCGCATGTGCGGAACAACAGAAGATGAAAAATATGCAGAAACAATTCTACTCTAAACCTTTCGTTAACCACTCAAAGCCATCCCGAGGCCCTCGGGACCTCGACCAAACATACCAACAAGTCACATAACACTATTCCAACTTGTTCCAACCCTCGGAACACTCAAAACAACATTAAAACATCAAATCATCATCGGATTCAAGCCTAAGAAATTCCAAAACTTCCAAATTCCGCTTTCGATCAAAAAGTCCATCAAACCTCATCCGAATGACCTGAAATTTTTCACACTTCACAAATGACACCACGGACCTACTACAACTTCTGAAATTCCATTCCGACCCCGATATCAAAATTTCCACTACCAACCGGAAAATACCAAAATTCCACTTTCGCCAATTCAAGCCTAAATCTACCACGGACCTGCAAAATACATTCCGATCACGCTCCTAATTCCCAAATCACCTCATGAAGCTATCCGAATCATAGAAATCCAATTCCGAGATCGTATACTAAAAAGTCAAAACTTGGTCAAACCTTTCAAATTTAAAGCTTCAAACTGAGAATTGTTCTTCCAAATCTATTCCGATTATCCTGAAAACCAGAACCAATGATTTACATAAGTCATAATACATCAGACGGGGCTAGCCATGCCCGAGAACTAGCGAGCGAATTGCAAAAGCTCAAAACGACCGGTCGGGTCGTTACATCCCCCCTCTTGCACTTCAGTGGTGATGTGGGATCACTCATGGATATGTGTATAGCAAGTTTATACAGTGATTTGATAGCTTTGGAATGACTCTTGGCGCATTCGAGAACGAATGTAAGTTTAAGTGAGGGAGAATGTAACAACCCGATCGTTCGTTTTGAGGTTTAGCTTTCCATTCAGTGGCTTGAGACTTTGAGTAACTTCATATGATGTATTATGACTTGAGTGTATGGTCGGTTTTGGTTTTCAAGTGGTTAAGGATTGATTTGGAAGAATGACTCTTGATTTGAAAGCTTTAAGTTGGAAGAGTTGATCAAGGTTTGACTTTTGGGTAAACATACTCGAAATCGGGTTTTGATCGTTCCGATAGGTTTGTGTGGTGATTTTGGACTCGTACTTATATTTGTATTTGGTTTCAGGGGTTCCTAGAAGAATTTGACACTATTTGTCGATAGTTGGCAATTTGAATAACTTAATAGTTCATAAGTTTAACCAAGAGTTGACTTTGATGTTATTGGACTCCAATTGGTGTTCCGAGACATTGGATAGGTCTATATAGTTGAATTGAACTTGTGTGCAAAGTTTGGAAGTAATCAGAAGTGTTAAGTGTGATTCGGGCACTCTTTTGAAAGAATGAAGATTTAACAACTTCGGTCTGAGTCTCGATCCTTTGTTGTGATGTTCCCGTGGGTGTTTTCAGGCTTTAGATAAGTTTGAATAATGTATTTGTACTTTTTGGTATGATTGGATGGGGTCCCGAGGGGCTCGGGTGTATTTTGGATCATTGGTTGAAAAACTAGTTAAGGATTTGGAGTTTGACCATGGCCAATATTGGGTCAAGATGACCTCTTTTCAGTGTTTTGAGTGCGCAAGCAGGTTCGTAGCATGTTTTACAATTGAAACGCATATATGATTTGTGTCCGGGAGGTTCTAAATAAGTTTTGGGTGCTAAAACTAAGATTTTCTTATTGTTGGTTTTTTTTTCTGATGCAAATAATTACGAAAAAGCCATTTATGTCCCTAAAATTTTCAAACTTCCTTTAAAACATCAAAACATCATATCTCCCAAATTTTAAGGCCAAATTCAAATTTTAAAAAGGCTATCTTGGGTGTAATCTCACAAGTATCCTTTTGGGCTTATCAAACGTTAGTTTCAGGATCATTTAGGATCTGATTCGGGCTGGGACAGCTGCTGCATTTTTACTTGTTTCGGAATTTAGTTATTGTTTCTCACAAGATTTTGGAACTCGATTTTGGGTAATTTTGGAGAATATTTTCACTACTTGAATTGGTGTAAGTATTGTTTACTCGGATTTATTTATATTTCATGATTCCAACCTTGATTTTACTGTTTAATTGATGATTTGAATTGGAGAAATTGGGGATTTTAGTAAAAACTTTTCTAAAACATAAATTGATAATTTGAAAGCCGACTTCAAGTCGGATTTGGATGATTTTGGTATGATTGGACTCGTAGCGAAATGAGTGCTCAAAATTTGTGAGTTTTATCAGATTACGAGGTGCTAGCACGAGTTGACTTTTTTATTTTAGTTAAAGATCTTAACTTTATTAATCGGAATTGGTTTATCTTGCATTGTTAGATAATATTAAATTATTTTTTGCCAGATTTGAGCCGAGCTGAGGTGAATTTTAAAGGAAAAGCTATCTTTGATTGTTGATTTGGTCTATTTGAGGTAAGTATCTTGCCTAACTTTGTGTGGGGGAACTTCCCCGTAGGATTTGGTCTAATTGCATTATTTCAATTATGGGAAAGACGTGTACATGAGGTGAAGAGTGTGTGCATGGGTTTATGTGTGGCAATTAACCGATTTAGACTCTTAGGTAATATGCATTTAATTGAAGTTGTTATTTCATGGAATATCTTTCATTGTTGAGTTTATTCTTTCCGTTTCGTTGTGCTGTTGTTGAAATTTCTGTACACATTGTTGTTGAGTCGTGGGCTATGTGTTTTTGTGACACCGGTATTGTTGTTTTAGCAATGTTGTGGCATATGAGCACGTGTGGTACGAGTTGATTATTGTGTTGTGATGAGATGCGCATGCGGCGGTATAAGGGTGGTGATATTGATGGACATGCAGCGAGATAAGGGGGCTAAAGCGCGTGAAGCTATTTCGGGAAAAATATTTTTAAAATGTAGGGCTCACGCGGCGTTATAAGGAAGATTTGTGATTTGTGACTTGTGTATTGTGATTATGAGGTGCGGTACCTTGGGTGACTCTTATTGTTATTTTTGTGTTGGAACGATTTTTGACTTCTTGTGTGTGTCATGCATTTTACGAGATTAGCTGCGTTGTATTGGTGTGCTAATATGTGTCTCCGTTGTGACGTGATGAATTGGTCGTTAAGATGGATTTACTTACGTGGAGTTATTATCTCATATTCTGTTGAGTTGTTGGTATCATAATAGATTTAAATAAAGATATTGTTATCATGCTTTACTTTATTTGATTCTTAAAATAAACTTATTATCTCATTTGATATTTTACTTTGTTTGATTCTTAAAATAAACTCGTTATCTCATTTGATGCTTTACTTTATTTAAATGAACTTTTTGAACATTTTATTTGTAATTGACACGGATACGATATACGCAGTGGCACGAGATCTTTGTTTTGCAAAAGTGATTGATAATGTGGGCACGAGGTGCCATGTGTATAAGAGTTGTAATTTGTGACTTATGATTTTTGTTATGAGGTGTGGTAACTCGGGGTGTTTCTTGTTATAAATTCAGCATTGGAACGGCTTGATTATTACTGTTATTGCTTTCCTTAATTTATTTCACTTGAATTTTAACTGTATTTTGATTATTTTGTTGTTTATCACATGTGTACTTTTATTGCCTTTTACTTTATGTTGTTAGCTTTATATTAATAGTCTGCACATGTTTTCATGTCTTGTGAGTGTCTTGACTTGTACTTCGTTACTACTCCATCGAGTTTAGTCTTGATATTTACTGGGTATCGTTGTGGTGTACTCATACTACGCTTCTACACATTTTTATATAGATCCAGGTACTTGAGATCGTGTTGGTTTTGGGAGCATTGCCTGTGCGGTTGGAGAATTCAAGGTATACATGTTGTTCCGTTCGCAAGCCTTAGAGTCACCCTTTCATTTATGCTACTGTTTAATTGTAATCCATGATAGTATTGTATTTTGGAATATCTTGTGTACTCTCCGTAGAGTTTATGACTTCGTATTACCAGGTTTTGGGATTATGAAAGCTATACTATGTTTTTGGCTATGTTTGGGCCATTTGTCTCAATTTTATTTAATATTGAATTATTATATCTTGTCTGAGGATGTTGTGTGATAAGCTTACCTAGTTGTAAAGACTAAGTTCCATCACAATTTCTAAGGTGGGATTTTGGATCGTGACACAAGTAATATTAACCTTGTCAATCAATAAAGTAGCTAAATTAATTAGACAAATTAACTTGAAGACTCAACAGGTTTGTTAGCTAAACCATAACCTTGGAATATTTTCTTTCATTGAATTAGTCTCTAAGCTTACCGACTTGTTTTCTTTAATTTCTTAGTTTACTACTCTAGATTAGTTATTGTTAAATAATTATTTTAGAAAATCGCTTGAATAGATTAATTATTTTAGTTTGATTTAATTGATAGTTAATCATAAATCCTCGTGGGAACGATACTCTACTCACTCGTTATTACTTGTCGACCGCGTACACTTGCGTATGCGTTTGGCTGCAACACATAGAAACCCTCTGAATTTCTTCATATGTATTACAGTAAGTACATTACATGTCCAGACACTTCATCAATTCGAACAAGTCTTGTATGAATACATTTCACAGGAAAAACGAAAGAAAGGAATAAAACCTCTGCACTGCATAAGCAGTAAAGAACGATGCTGACAAAAAGAGGGGATATGCATGGTGTGCTTGTATCACGTCAAAAGCATGAAAGTCATGCTCATTTCAGCTTAGCTTTTGAAGAACTTTTGAGAGGTTTTGCAACAGGTCTTGCTGGGGCACCTCCTCTTGTCACTTTTTTTATATCATACTTGACAGACAGGAAAGAACAAACCAAGGCTAGTAACATTGTTGGGTAGACATACACTGCCTTTGCAGGATCCACTTTTGTTGGCTTGTTAAGTATCCCTTCCTTAATAAGGCCCCAAACAACAAGTAGTGTGCCAAACATGCTCATCCTTCCAGGTTTTAAAATACCAATAAGAGCTCCAGCCACAGAGAAATAGCTTCCAGCAAGAACCTAATCAAACAAAAGAACATCATCGCAGATGTGAAGAAAAGTCAGACAAGCTCTCATTATTCTTCCAACGTTACACGGGCAATTCATTACTTCTTTTTCTAAAGAATTCAGTGGCATGTGCAGTTCGTTAGTTATAACATATATTAACTAAAAATAGCTTAAATGGGATCATTTTCATGACCACTAAGGCATCACTATCTGGTCCTCTAGCTGATTATAATAAATGGAGGATAAAGGAGAAAGTATATGTTCTTAAGCACACTAAATGTACGGCTATTACTACCTGAAGATTGCAAAAGCCACTAGCCACTTTAGAGAAGCTTAACAAAACACCCCCAAAATGAACCCAGAAAAAGAAAATAACGAAAATGAACATGCCATTGCTTCCAAGGAAACTAGTATTAGGAGAATACCAAATATAATTTTTCATAAGAAAATATTACTGGAAAAATACGATACACACAAAGAAGCATGTAAATGATAGCATTATTTTATAAACATGCATATGCATTGGATAACCATTCATTCAAGTCTATCCAAATTCTACTATTATATTTTGAATTACAATTTTAATATTTAAGTACCGGAAAAAGTTGAAGATAAATTTTGCATTTAAAATATTCAAAAATATTTATCATCTTTTTGTTTTCTTCATGATATAGTTGATAATACTATTATATAAACCTGTCAACTGATAAATGTGGTGCAACAATGTGAAATAGATTAATAAAAATATAATTAATAATGTTGATAGTTATAAAATTACATCCAACTTTCACATAACTTAGCAACAAAAATCATAAAAATAAACTTCCACAACAACAACAACAAACCCAGTTTGATCCCATAAACGGGGTCTGGGGAGGGTAGTAATTAGAAATGCCACATTTCACAACCATATCAGCTAAATTAACCATACTAAATTATTTATTTATCATATCCTAATATTGCCAATTGTCTTGAGCAATGCCAAGTGACTTATTATTAGGTTGCCACTTGTCTTAATGTGGATACTTGAAAGAAAAAAATTGCATAAATAATTATTTGCATAGGAGAACATGGATAAGAATCAATTCGAATTGTTGTTCCAAGCCCACATTTGGGAAGACATCAATCGTGGGGTTGAATTTTCGGGTGATTTATTTTTTTCTTCTTTTTTTCTTGTTTGTGTAAAAAAAATTAAGTATTTAAATAAATTACAAATTGCAGCACAAGAAAACGTGGGAGAAAATATTATGCTCTTTTTGCATTGAAAGATTTAATAAATAAATAAACTACCAAACAAACACGGGAGGAAGTATTATTTATTCTTAAACATGTGAGGAAGTATTAATATTTTAAAAATAGCAGGTTTAATTTTCTTATTTTAATTTTCTATCTTCCATTTTAAAATAATTTTGAAATTTTTGTTGGAGTTTCATCCTAAAAATTTAAACTTGACATGTTATAGTGATGAGACTTGGCACAGAATTCAGCGAAATAATATCAAATCTTTGTCTACTATTCAAAATCTTCAATTGTCTAAATTTATCAATAGATTTTTTGAGTGATATTTACTTAAGTTATTTTTTTCAATTAATTCAAATTATAAATATCCTAACAATATATTTATTTCCTCTTTTCATACATTTTTTCTACTACTATATTTGATTAGCTTTCCCCATTAGTATTTTACTTATAATTAAAATACCATTATTTTTTTATTAAATTGTAATTTTGAATTCATTAAAAGTATTAAGAGAGAAGCCTTTTATTATTTTTATTCAAAAGTCTAAAGAGAGAAGCCTTCTATTATTCACATTCTTCATTTTGTCAAAATTTACAAATAATATTTCTATATATTAGTTAAAGACTTTATAATTTTATCTTGGTTTAAAAAAAAATTCATGAATAATTGTAAAATTTATCAAGTGGCTCTGTAGTATCTTGACACTTGACTTAATCTTATGAATAACTATTTTTTTGTCCTAAAATTACAAAGCGACTTTTTATTATGCTGCCACTTAGCTTAATATAGTGTCTTTGCCTCTCCTTTTATATATATAGATGTTGAAGTTAATATTCCAAGATGGAAATTAGCAGAATTTGAGATTGAGAATCACATTAGTATTAGTTTTAAGACTACTATACGATTTGATTGTTGCCCCAGTTCCACACTTTCCACATCACACCACTAAAACGCCATGATAATTCATTATAAAGCAGTACCAAGGACGATCAATCATTTCAAGAAATCTCCATTACACAAGAATAGATCATGAAGCTTGTAAGGCATCTCTTAAAATTCCATCCCCGAATCAACATCATACCCCAAGAAGGAATTTTGGATATTACCTCAAGTTTTGGAGAACTTGCATAAGGTGAGAGATTTTAACCATCTCTTCTTTGCATAGCTACTGGAAAAAAAAAGTTCTACCTAGAATGATATCCTTTTCTACTCGTCACCCCACTTCCCAAAAACGTATTCCCTTTGTCCCCGATTCCAGGTATCCTACAAGGCCCCAGTGCTAAGGTGAGGGTAGCACCTTTTCTTTTCTTTTTGTGTGTGTGTATTTTGGTGCTTTAATGAAAATGACTCCAAAGTGGACATAAACTTTACTTGGGAAAAGGTCGGACCTGTACTAATATAAAAGTGGGTCCATGCCACCTTTTGAGTAAAATGTGGAAATGGTATCAAATGAGTGTAAATGGATGAACATCCTATACAAGATAATGCAAACAGTTCACTGATAACCCAAATATAAAACATAGAATAACCAATTTGAAATAAAGGGAGTAAACAAAAAAAAAAAAAAACAACGGAGTATAAGTCAAAAATATTAAACACGGACATCCTGCTTGAATGAATGAACAAGACCAACAAAAATCAAATTAACACTCAAGGTATCCAGAAACAGTGACAAATTAATGAAATTAAGAATGAGTCATAATATAGAGAAGTACCTTTAATATTCAGGTTCAGTACAAACACGTGTGTGGGGATAACACAATCTTAAAGAGAAAAAATAGATTTAACGCCATACCTCCAAGCGCTGTAGATCAGTTACAGCTGACGCATTCTTCACATCAGTCAGGTTGTAGATGTTAAGCAGATTATCCCAGCTTGGAACTTTCATGTTTGTGATTAAGCCATTAGCAACTGCACCAGGATAGAGCATGGCCTTCACTAATGGTAGAGGAAATATCTCACTGGAAATCAACTGGGAAGATGTGACCTGCATAGGTGTTGAGCACATACCAGATCTGCATGGCACCCTGAATGAAGACAAGTAGAGCCAAAGGAGTAAGAAATAAGGAGAATTCTTGTAAAACGTGTTTCTTTTACAATTACTAAACATGGTGAAAGCTGCTAAACACTCCGAACAACTTTTACAAAGGAGAAGCGAAGAAAATTTGTTACACTAATCTGTATGATCAGAGTAAAAACTTAAAGATGAAGACTGAACTTTATTATTCTTCATTCTGTGTTTTCAGAAAGCATGTTCACGAGTCTAATTAACCCATGCAACTACTGAGTTGGATCTCTGTGCTTTTGAGCAAGATGTCACTCCTCTAACCACTTCAAAAAAGTGTCACCTCTCAACTTTCCCTAGGTGGATTATCTGCAAGTTCATATAAGATTGTGTATCAATCAGCAAATTATTCACACGAAATGGAATATGATAACAAAGTGAGTATTGGTGGACCCTACTATTTCATGAAATTTACTAATTCTACTGATATCATTATGATTCTTGGTGATCAACCTGAATTAATTAATAGCGAAGTTTGTGACTCCTATAACTTGAGATTAGCATCCCCACAGTGAAGATCTGCACAAAGGATGTGCGATGTCGAAATTTATTGTCACAGTTCCAGTTGTACACAGGTTTGGGTCTAGGGCGGGGCAGTTCTAAGGCTTTAATTCCTACCTCAAATTAAAAGTTGAAATCCCTACAAAGACAAAGCAACTAGCTGATTTATTCCCATTTGCCTAAGCATTGATCGGGAGAGTTAGTCGCTACATGTGCTAGTGAGATATAGTAGTCGAGGTGCACACAAGCTTGCCTGGATACCACTGCTATCAGAAAAGAAAAAATAAGAGGGACTTCTTTTATAGGAGTTTAACGCTATTTATTATATGGTAAATTATTCTCTATGTCTAACAAGGTAGAAATTATCTTAGTATTAGATACAGAATGTTCTTCAATGTCCTACATAAATAGTCTCATATTCTTTATTGTGGTTCAGTTCTCGCCTGTCAATACATACATGTTACTTCCAACTAAAACTATTTCAAAATAAATTGCGACTTTTTCTTGTTATTCATAAAATGGTACTATTATTTATCCCTGTCAAACAAAGTAGAGGAAGAGAACCGTAAGAGAGAAGGAAAATGAGCAAAGGATTGACAAAAAAACAACTTGAGTCAACAAATCTCAACTGGGAAATCAAGTTGTGCGCGCCGAAAAAGGGCACGATTCGATTACGTGACTTTGCGTGAATAAAACAATGACATATCATTGAACGACAGCTAGGTGCTGACATGGTTCCCAGTGGATATTGACGTGTCCTTGAGTGGAAACATAGCATTGGCGTTGCACGGACTAAATGACACGTTGAGGATGGTGACATGATGCTATTAAGGCACTAAATGTAAAGTGATGTGTTGTTAGATGACATGATGCAGAGTCCAAAGAAGAGACGAGAGACGTGTCGCTGGACACCAACTTGGTGTTGACTGAAACATAATGAGTTGTTGAATGGTGATGTGGTGTTAATGAGCTGCTAGTAGAGCAGTGATGTGTCTTTGGACAATGACTTTGCTCAGGAGAGATGTTGATTGGAGAAGTATGTTGTGCTCAATGGCGATATGGCACGTATAGTAGCGCAGTCATGTGGCGTTGACTGAAAACTGTTAATAAGTGGTGCTTATTGGAGTTGACATGTCACCAGACGACAACAGTTACATGTCAATGAATGACACTAACTGACGATGTTAATGTCAATTCACTGGCACTAAGTTATTGGTAATGTGTCAGCTGACTGGAGGATGACGTGTTAGCATGCTAAAGAATAACGTGTCAGTTAACTGGAATATGGTACATGTTGTCTAAACAATGACCACAATAGTGACTTAAAACAGCCAAAAAGTTGGAATAGGCCCAAAGAATAGTCAAAAGAGAAAGAAAAAGTAGTACCATTGGAGCAATCACCGGAAAAAGGTAGTCACTGAAAAGGACTCGTGGTGCTGCTGGAGCAGTCAGAGAATATAGATTGTACTATTAAAGTTATGGCAAGAAAGAGAACTTTTGAATAGATAGACAGCATAAGCCGCTCGCCATTAGGCAAAAGCTACTTAAGACCCTACTAAGATTGTAGAGTCTCTAATAATATTTGAAAAAAGGAGGCTAGAAAGGAATCTTCTTATGGACGTTGTTGAATGATGTACAAAAGGGGCTCCTTGTATAAGAAACTTTTACCACATATAATATGGTAAGTAATTGATCTCTATGAGTCTATGACTCTACACATAAAAAGGTATGTTATTATCCCATAATTTCAAGTATAAGATATTCTCAGATTTCAAATGCAACAATATGGAATATTCTCCATTATGTTCAAGAATCTAAACTTATTGTGAATGTAGATGTATTCTATTCTATAACTACATTGATTTTTTCTTGATTTTAACATTTTACACAAGTATAGTTAGGCGCATATAACGAAAAAGATTAACTAGTAGAGGATATGAGCTCGTCTACAGTTAAGGAGTCAAAAATATCATTAGACCCAATCCAGATAAAATGATTGAATCCAATTGGACATTAGTCTTAGGATCAAAGCTTCTTTCCTTTCGACTATTCTGACAGAGGCAATAAAAACTGGTAAAGAATCATATCGACAACTTTCCAACCCAAGAGTTGGTCCTATGAAAGCCATGAAGGTCATTAGTTTCTTTTACTGCAGTTGCTCGTCAAGCTCATAAAATAAGCATTTCGGATTTTTGAAACTTACATAAGGTTGCTTCAATTTGTCCAAGACCTATTACTGAAGCGGGAACCAAACTCTTTTTTTTTTTAAATAACGTAAAGTTTAAGCGGGAACCAAACTCAAAATAGTCTCTAATTGAGCATTGCCACTTTCTATAATCCAAATAGACCTCTACTCGAGAACAAGAATGCAGAGCTTAAACCTTATGTGGGTTACCAATTCACTTCCTCATCTTAGGTTTAAGAGAAACTTGGTTCAGCGATACCACTCACACGAGGAAATTCAGATGACAATAGTATCTCTCAATTAAGAAGGTTAAACCTTTTCATTGAAACTTCTAGCCTAAATGACCCAAATACAAGTTGATGAGATTAGCTATTTCATGCAGCGTTAAAAGCTTTGACATCTCCCCATGGTGTTACAGTATCACTCTCCACCTTATCAAAAAAGAATAAGGAAAAAGGTCTCACTCTTTGCCATACACGAGGCAAATGATGCTCTTTCATATATTTAATCATTTCGCTCTGTCCAAATGTCCTAAAATTCTAGATAGTTTTCTCAAAAAACATAATGGCAAAAAAACCTTCCACATCTGAAAAAAGACAAAATAATTAACTAAGTGGAGGAAACAGATTTTGAGGCACTCTAGCAAGAGGAACAACAGATACAAATCAAGTTCTCAGTATGAGTATGAGACACAGTGAACTGATCAAGCACGAAGCGCGTTACATAAATGTTGTTCGCATTTTTTATTCTTTAAAAATAGATTTCACATTGGGCAAAATTGTCATTTAATTATTTCTCTAAAATTTAGGACTTTGCCTTTCAAAAAAAATTTAGTGCTTGAAAACAACTAAAAATCTTCTTACTAAATCATTTCTTATTTGAACTAGGTAAGAAGTCCTAAACCTTTCCTAAATTTTCTGAATGTTACTATATCAATTTATGGTAACTTTGTGTGCACATTAGGATTGTAGTGATAATATTGCTTCTTTTCAAGTTTTCTCCAGATGTACAGGTTAGGTTTATCTATTTTATTTTATTTTCATTTAGAGTTAATTAATCATTTTAGACTAAACTAGATTAGTACAAATTAATTAGGGGTAAATATTTATACAATTAAAAAAAAAAAAAATATATATATATATATATACATATATATACACACACACACAAAAATATACATTCCATGTTGGATATAATGATAATTGCCATAAAGTTTTCAAAATTCGGAATAAGCTAATATATTAAAGTTTGAATTCAACTAAGAATTCGCCACATTTACTGTTCCTAGATTATATGTAATTTCTTAAATCCCCTGGCCTTCTAATGCATGAACAGGTCAACAGCATAAAAAATTCTACAATAAGCAAGATGCTTGCAGTATGTAGGATGTGGTAGAAATGTACAATTAGAGTCTGGATTATTATCAGAATTGTCATGCATATCATGAATGAATAAGATGACAAGCAGTACCCTCCAAAAAGGTCCTTAATGCACAACTTGGAAATTTAGCAACACAAATAAAGTATGAGTTGAACAGGTAATTAAGATCTGACGTCAAACTGCAAAAGAATTCCTGAGAATTCAACCCGCTACAGTGCTACTGTCTGAAGACTAGATCTGGAGTATTTTAAGACATTCCATTTCATTTCTGTCCTCTGCCCCTCAACAGATTAACTTATAGTCTCTTCCCAATTAAGATAGTCTCTCTACCAAAGTTATGGAGTTACATCAAAAGATTCTACGAACTGAATCTAACAGCGTAGTTGATGGGAATGGTAATAAGAGCAATCAACTATAAATAAATGCATAGAACACTTATAAAATCCAGATATTTTTGTGATAATTGAAATTCAATCATGTTAAACTTTGTTAGGAATCCCCATAAATTTGGAGAAATAAACAACAACTAACCTAGACAAAAATAATGTCTTTGAAGCTCCATTTATTTCCCAAATGAAGTTAAGCAAATTAGTGGTTAATGTACTGTATAAGCTATGGGCTCGGCTGAACCCAAATATCTTCGACTCAGCCCCTATATAAGTGTTAAGAATTCTACTAAATATGTACAAATATTAAATCCCATACACATTAACTCAAGTGGTCAATGGGTTCAGTGGCACCCATATCCATATACTGGATTCGCCTAAACAAATGAATCACGACTTACCATAATAAATGTACCAAATCAAGATCTAGAAGACTGTGTTAGTCCAAATTCAATAACATTAATGCAAGATAATTAGGAAACACTTAGTCACTGAAAATACTCACAAGTCAACATCACAAAATTAGCATCAACTATAACTACTACAATCAAAGACCACTTATGACAACAAAAAAAAGGGAAAGAAGAAGCTTCATTTAATTCAACGAACTCAGATCTACATAGACACGAACTTTAGTCGCGACTCCTCAGTACATAAATCGATGTATAGTATCTTATTGCGTTGGAATCACAATAATATGGCATTTGTAAGTATCTAGGAAATAGGCTATTATTTTAATGTAATTGCAGAAATACCTGAACAAAGGGACCTGAAGGAAGATGAGGACAAAATAAATTCTAGAAGCGTATTTGGAGAGGTTGCTCCATCTTCCTTTTGATGATGTTGAAACTGATGCAGCGTTCGCCATTCCCAATTCGCAGAAGAAGTGAAGTCTATGGAAGGAGACAATGAAGAGTGGAGGGCTTTTTGGGACTGCTAGGAAATATATACTTGACAGTTAATACACTATTTTTGCCAAGTTGGAAAAATGTAAAAGTTCTTTTTTTTTTTTTTTTCTTACTTTTGGCAAGAAGCAGTAGGCTAATTAATTTAAAAAGCAATTTTGAGCAACAAGCGTTTAAAAGCTACTTCTAAGTTATTTTTCATAAAAGTATTTTTGGAGAGAAACTACTTTTTTTGCTTCTCCAAAAATAGTTATGTTTCTCCTCAAAAACACTTTTTTCTTCCAAAAGCTTGGCCAAATACTTAACTCTGAAAAAAAAAAGGACTTTTTTTTGAAAAAAATTGCTTCTAAAATTGGATAAGCTTGGTCAAACAAGCTATTAATACTTAATACCCTACATTATACAACTTTTGTGACATGCCTACCTAAACTATTACCTATACCCAAAACCCACCCTCCTAAACTATATAACCCTTCTTATTAAAACTCTCGTTGCTTATGTAACACAATGTGTATAATAAATCACCAAAAAGCGTATGAAAACTGATAAAAGTCATAAAAATAATCCACCTAACAATGTCTCATAACTAATTAACGCTTTTTAAAAAAAATATATATTTCTTTTTATTTTCTCCTCTTTTTTCTTATGTTCACTTTCCTTCTTCATTTTTTATCGTTCTTCTCCATTTTTTTCACCTTTTTCTTCATTCCTTCATTTAAATCCATCTCAAATTCCCTCTCTTGTTATTTTTGAGTTTATCTATCTATTTCGCTTTCCATCCTTTATTTTTTAACCAAATTTATTTTAAAGAAGGAACATTCATTCAAGTATTTGCCGTGCATGAGATTTAATGTCTTTTATGGTTTTGGGCAGCCAGCATCTTCGAGAACATCAACGATAAATGCTAATACATGAAGACGTTTTATTGGATGCAAACACTATGGGAAATCATCTTTCAAATCATCATATGTTATGTGATATATTTTGGCCAAGATTTTATTTTATTTTATTCCTAATGGTTTGATTAAATTTTTCAAGCTAAGGATCGTGTGGCTTGTGGTTTTTCCAGTGGTACAATCCGAAATTTCCAGGCCAATCAAAGGCGTTAATTCTTGGCTTACGGAAGGATAAAATATAATTTGAGGTTGAATTGAAGAAGAGAAAAAATTTGAAGATGTTGCTTATTATTAAGTTATGTTTCAATGTATATTTTTGGTTGTTCAAATGCAGGAGGTGTTGTGTAACCATGAACCTTATTTTTGTTAGGTAGAATTACGCCATGAAGTTTTGGAATTTTGTTTGTGGTATCTAGAATTAGAAGGGGCTGATTTCCCTTTGGTTTCTGTTTTTGTATCCATTTCTTTTGTATGAATTGAAGAATTTGGTTTCATGTTGATTATGAGTAAATGCTTTCATTATGATTTTCTGTTGCACAATCACACTTAAAGCTAGAAATATGTCACGACCCAAAATCCAACTAGTCGTGATGGCACCTAACCCAACCCGCTAGGTAAGCCAATTAACAACTTTAATGAGACTTATGGAGATAAATAAATGATAAAATATCTGAATCTTTATACCTTTCCCAGGGACTGGTAGTACAAATTATGAGCTTCTAAGATTTAGAGTTTACAAAGCTGATATAAAATAAATACATCATCTGTTTGAAATATACATGAGCAGATTAAAATTCTAAAGCTACCAAGATCAAGAGGCAGCTATGACTGGAATGCAGGTACGTCTTCAAATCCAACTCCCGCCATAAACAGCAACATCAGCATCCAACATCTGCACGCAAGGTGCAGAAGTGTAGTATGAGTACAACCGACCCCATGTACTCAATAAGTAATAAACCTAACCTTAGGTTGAAAGTAGTGACGAGCTGGGACAAAGTTCAGAGTCCAACACCAATAACCAGCACCAGTTCATAATAATATAATAAAAGTGGTACAATAAATAGCTCAAAGATATGATGCTTAACTCGTTCATAGATTAAGGGTCCTTATGAGAAAGGAAGTGTTACAGTGACACATAGAAGGACACATTCTCTCGTAGTTATCGAACAAGTGTTAGGAAACTAGCATAGTGAATTCACTAACTAAGGAACACAATTAACACATGTGGTGGAGGTATAAAGAGAAAATAAATATTTGTTATAAGCTGGACATGCTTCTGCTATATTAACTCCCAACTTCAATACAAGACGACGTCACGGACAACCACAATACTAGGAACAAAGTGAGCTATTGGCTATGGGATGTCTCAAGTGGACACGAAAGTTATACTAAGATGGCGACACAAGATCTTCCTATGACGTAGATGTGAGGATCTCAATTTTCACAGAGACTTTATGCACACAGTGACCATTCCGATTGACATGCACTCATATGATAGGTGTTAAGGTATGCTCTTAAGTTACTAGATGGTGAGAAGGTTTCGTGATGATATTCGCAAGAGAGTAGAGTGATTGTTCAAACCATAGAAGCCATATACACTAGTGAGTAAAAGAGTGACTCGAGAAGGATCGCAACACTGGGATGCTTTACATGGAACTTGACACCACATAGGTAAACTTTACGACGGTGCATGTATAGGCACAAGTGAGTAGATGTTGTCCATTTAAATAAAAAGATTCTGTAAGAAATTCATCGGGTATAGTCCCTTGTTGAGAATTTAGGCAAGCAAGTGGGAAGTATTAATCCTAGAGTTATAACTCAATTCAAAGACATAATTATAGAACTTAATTCCATAAAAAGATGTAAATAATAGAATTTGTGATAGAGTGGATTCACGAATAATGCGTCGCGTTCAAAGAGTAGGTGCATGCAATGTTTTGTGATTCAACATCTTGTTAAGACCATGTCTATGAGAACTCTTCAATATGGATGTACATGTACAACAAGTAAAATTTTGGGTAGTTCATAATGATGTACTGAGGAGTGACTTACTTGGTGACTTTAGGTTGATAGGGAAATAACTTTATCGATGCCCCTCGACTCCACATCCCTAACGCACGTTGGTAAGATACTGATATACTACATGATCTGGTGGTGCAGTGACATTAATAGGAACAAGGGTACTCCCCTTAGCAACAAGTTCTAACAATCCCTCCATGGCTAGATACATTCTCCCAACAAACTCTTGGGCAATCCCCTCAGATTCAATGGTGGAGTCATTCCCTCCTTACTGCTTCAAACTCATGGATTATAGTTTCAAGATTACTCATCTTGAGAATAAGGAATAGCGAGGAAATTAGCTCCCTATCTTGGGTTCTACCGCACGATCTAGAGTATCAAAGAAGGGTGAAATTCCTAAATATCCGAATAGCCTCCAACTTATAGATGTGGTCGACAACACACCGATAAGAAGGACTCTACTAGACACGGCTCCGAGACATCCTAGGGCACTTTAAAACCTTAGGCTCTGATACCAAGTTTGTCGCCCCAAAACCGAGGAGCGCGACCGGTGCTCAACTGAGTGAACCCGACTGAGCAAGCCTGATAGGTTTCATTCTACCCAAACTAATTCATGAATAAAGAGGAGATGAACTCCATCAATCATACTTTGTAAATATTTCATAAACAACTTCCATTTTCTTTCCATTAGCAGTTTTAACCATAATATCCAAAATGTTACAGTTTTTATAGATATGAAGAAAAATATATTTGTCAAATACCAATATTTCTAATTAAATTTCCAATACCAAACACCACCCCCAACCTGGCTACGAAGCCTCTAAATACAACTGAAGAATAATATGGAAAGGCCGGCACAAGGCTCTGGCTATACCTCAAAATACAAAGTACACGATAACCAAATGACACAGGACCCCGAAATGAAGTGGGGATCACCAAGTTAGCTGAAAGGAGCGTATCGCTATCACTGATCACTGCCGCCTACTGTGGAAACACCTGCATCCATTAAAAATGCAGCGCCCCGGGCAAAAGGGAAGTTAGTACTGTCGAATAGTACTAGTATGTAAAGTTAAAATTCATCTTTCAAAATAGAATAACCATACAAGAAAAGGAAAGCCATAGAAACAACAAGTCATAATCAATAATATCCAAATGCCCAATTGAAACATAACAATTTTCAAAATACGAAAGTAATACATATTTTTAGTTGGGAGATCTTTAATACCGATAATACCACAGTTCACGATACCACTATCCACAATACCACTGTTCACAATGCCACTATTCATAATGCCACCGTACTCTTGGCACGGAGTCCGATCACGACCCAATTGGCTAGGTCATCTCACTGGAGACGTTCTTTATAATCTCAATTCCAAATGATTTTCCATAACCTTAGGTTGGACGTTTTAATACTATTACACCATCATACAGAATACCACCGCTTTCTTGTGTGGAGTCCGATCACGACCCGATCAGCTAGGTTGTCTCATTTGAGACATGTACCTCAATCACAATTTCATTGTCACTTTCCAGTTTCAATATTAGCACAGTACCACCATGTGTGCGGCATGGCGTCCGATCACGGTCCGATCGGCTAGGCCATCTTACTCAAGACATTTCCATTTTCCACCAATCATCTCATTCCACATTTATTTCACATATATCAATTCATCAGCACTCGGGGCCACAATTATTACATCATACTTGGCACTAGGCCACATTTCATAACCCAAGCTCCTTTCCCCCACATTTCACATCATTGCCACTTTCAATATTAAACCTTTCATCTCAAGATAATAGGCACATACGAGAGAAATTATAAGTCATAAGCATAAAGAGGATTTCACATATTTCGGCATAACAATCTCAATTCAAACTGACTAGAAGTCTAGGCATTTTAGCACATGTTCCACATTCTTCACACATTCTCAATTGACAAAATAGCATAATGAAAGCATTGAGACACACTTTGCATATATATTCTTGCAACACAAATTCATTTGAAATAGCAACCACTACATCGATCAATTTTTGAAACTTACAACATTTGCATGGACACCATGGGGGTTCAATTTCTAAGAAGAGGGGGTTTTAGCCACACATACCTCAATAGAGCTTTTAGGCAAATTTTACTTTTTGAAGTCATCTTAAAAAGTTGAGTCGAGGCTCGTTCCGTAATCTGTTTCATATATTTTCTCATTTCATAGGCATCACTAGGCACAATTATAGACGTTATCCACGCTCTATTTCCCCAGTTCATTTAATTCGTTTTCAAACGTCTTTATAGTTTATCATCAACTAGACACACTCAATCAAGACATTTAGTACACATACGAGCAATTAGGAGTATTAAGCATATCGAGTCTTCGTCATCTAATTGGTATACCAGTTTTCATTTAAAGTACAACTCAAAGCCATANAAAGTACCCAAGGAGAAACTGGGGCAGAAGTTGTGGTTTTGTGGGAAATCTGATTCCAAAAGTTGTAATTTTGAACCCATGTTGAATTGTTTTGAGCCTTTGATACCCTTTCTTTCTAACCCTATCCAAAAGCCCACATTACGGTCCAAAGGAAGACCTTCTGATCAGTCTTCGAGAGATGCCAAGTCAAGCGAGTAGAGGTGAATCATATCAGGGGCAACACTCCGATCCAAACGAAGGAAATGAAGAATGAGAGTGTCTTGTTGATGAGAACCCTCACTGGTATCCCAAGGCGACGAAAGCTGAGAGAAATCAAAAATGAGAGAGTCTTATTGGTGAAAACCTTCACGGGCACCATAAGGCGATGGTGAGGTGAGAGAAAAGACCAAAATGAGAGAGGCTTGAGGGTGAAAACCTACGGGCACCACAAGTCGAATGAGGATTGAGAATCAGATGGGAAATCACCAGATGAAGATCGTGAAAGACGACAGGGCAGCGAAGCCCAGTTTCACAGTTTGGGAGTATAATAGGGGCTGAACATCAGATTTGCCTAACAGGATAGGCCACAGGTGCATGTCAAGGTCATTAGAGTCGGTACCCACATCCGATAGGTTTCTACTTTGTAGTTTTCTTGTTAGGAATCATCTCTTCCCATTGTCCTCTACTCTGTTCTTTTTGTTTTGTTTACTTCCTCTTCTTGAGTATGTCTGGTCAGAACAACTAAGAAATGACTTCAAAATTTGCCACCAGCTTTCCAATTGCACAAAACGGGGTCTGGCTAACACATCAAAATGTCATAAGTCAGGAAAAAACAACAAGCGCATTAAGCTAACAACAATCAACATGCTTTGGGATCCTTGAGAAATACAAAGGTTTGGTACATATCAATTCATGAACAATGCAACAAGGTGGAAGGTGCTTGGTGAACGGATCAGAGATATTTTCTGTGGTAAGATTGACAAAAGGTGGTTGAACAGTGACAAGCAGGGTCTTCAAGTGGAAATCAAAGTTATCAGGGCGAGTGATGATCGGCTATAATTGCATATTTTAGTCGCTTATTACACTCGAATTTACTGCACTTTAATTGAGTTTGCGCTTTAATCGCTAGTGTTTTGCACTAATTGTGTGTTTTATGCCTTGTAGGTGTGACTCCGAGCTATATAGATGTTATGGAATGAATTTAAGTGATTTGAAGCTTTGAAGTCTGAGTAAAAGCTCAAGGAATTAAGCCGGGATCGTGTTCGGGGGTCAAATTTGATAATTAAGTACGAACGAAGACTTGAGGAGGCATATCGCGCACTGTCTAGTAACATAGACATAACTTTTTTCTCAGAACTCCATTTGGGCTTCACAATATATGGTTGGAAAGCTAACTCAAAGGGCTACAACTTTCATGTTTTACGTTTTTCCAAATTTCAAACGGAACAGGGTGAAAAACCGCGGTTTTGCCGCGACCGCGGCATAACCGCGGTAGAAGATGGTCGCGGACAACTGAAGAATCAGAGGGCATGTTTGGCCGCGGTTCCACCGCGACCGCGGCAAAACCGCGGCAGGAAGCGAAAATTTCAAGGACTAAAGTGCAAAACATGGGATTTTAAGTCCTAAACCCTATATTAAACAAAGGAGGCCNGATCTTTCACTTGATAGGTTGTTCATCACATAACACCTTATATATATATATATATATATATATATATATGCTCGTCCAAAGTCTGGACTTGTGCGAACTCATTTGGAATTTTAGCCTATTATGTATTTTTCTAACTTGACTTAGACTTAGGCCTCTCGCTAGCCCCCACATTACTCATATATGACTTATACACTTATTTACCATATCGAATTGATATACATCATTTTTATAGCACATAAAATATTATAATTAGCCTACCTGGCACCACGAAATCCTAAATTACTTAGCGAGATTTTTCGGGGCCTTACAGAATCGAACTAGAAAAAGATCTAAAACCCTAATTTAGGGCAAATAAAGGAAATTAATAGTAATAGGCGGATTCACGTATAATGAAGTGAATATAGACGAGATAATGCTAAAAATCAAAGTTTGAACCAGTTTAGGTTCGAATCAAAGAGAATCTGAAACCCTAACCTTTACGGCTAAGTAAGAATCCACAAGAGATACGTTAAACAACCGTACTCACAAAGAACACGGGATGAACACAGACAGAATATGCAACAGGTTAAGGATTTTGAACCATATTTGGTTCGAATCTCTTAAGATCTACTCGCCATTTTAGGCAAGCTATTAGGTAATACCAAAATCGGGTAGCCAGTAAGGAGGATGGGCCAAATAAGGTAAGGAATCAATGATTGATTCCATTATGGGGTTGGAATCGGAGAGATTAGGGTGATGACGACGCTAGGGTTTTGAGAGGAGAGGGGGAGAAGATGAGAGAGGGAGTGAATAGAGACGGCGGGCTGGGTGAAAATGATTTGGGGTTTTGGTCGGGTAGGTTAGTTTAAAAGTGTTGGAGTGATGTGGACTGTTAATTTTGGGAGATCAACTACCCTAATTTAAAGATGCTGGGTCAGGTAATTTGGACGGGTACAAGACTGGGTTAAATGGTCTTGGACTGGGGTATTGGGCTTGGTATTTTGGGCTGGGGTAATTGGGTAGTGTATAGGTCCGAAATTGGGGTTTTAGGGGGCTATATTTTAAATACCCAATTTAACCAATAAATAATTTATAAAAAATAATTAATAAATAACAAAAATATCACTTGTGCATGAAAATGATTTAAAATAATTACTTAACATTATAAAAATATAAAAAGTTATTTTCTGTATAAATAATTTAATTGTGCGTGCATATGGGCTATTATTGTAAAATGTGCAATTTAGCCTTGTAAAATGTAAATGTAATTATAAAAATGCAGTGAGAAGTATTTAAACACTGTGCTGGTAAATGATAAGTTTAGATGATAAACTCATCATAAAAAAAATATGGAGGGTAATTATTGGATATTTATATAATAAAATGTTGAAACAAATTGATTTGAAGCCTTTAAAAATTGTGCAAAATTATGAAAAAAAATACTTGTGCATGCCTATAAATCAAATGATGATGCATATGCACTATTTTGAAAGTATATATATACATATGAGGGAAAAATTGGGTATCAACACCTGTGGTGTTGTTTGCACATTTGCAAGGAGTGAATAGCTAATCAGTGGTCACATCCGCAACAAGGGAAAACGCATATGTGAAGGCATGCATGCGAAGAAGGGGTCGCACATACGGACTCACAGATGCGGCATGTGCATCGCAGAGGTAGCTCGTAAATATGGGCCTTGGGTCGCAGAAGCGGAGGCAGCATATCCGGCTTTTTTGATCGCAAATGCAATAGACCAGGCAGAGGTTATATTTCAAGGATTTCACTCATTTTTCATTATTTTGGAAATTGTAGTTCGGTAAGAGGCGATTTTGGAGAGGATTTTCACTACTATTTTATGAGTAAGTAATTTCTACTTGGAATTGATTATATATTTTGTTTTTATGGATTTATACACTATGAGCATGAAATTTTAAAGGAAAATTTGGGATTTTTGCCTACACTTTAAGAGAGTGCATTTTTTTCCCTAAACTTCGTCAAGTTTATCCGCTCATTTGTTCCAAATAGAGTTTCTAGTTTCAAGATAGCACTTTTAATACGCGTGTGATGGATGTTCAAAGCCCAGTATCTACTGATTTTGACATTAATATGATTCAAAGGATTCACCAACTCTAGGGCAGTTAGCGCAAACATCAAGTAAGGGCTCGTAGGTTACTCATGCCAAATATCCAATTTTTTGACTTGGTTTTGGAATTTAATTAAATATTTGGACTCGGCATATTATGGTTCATTGGATTATGGTATTGGTTTCAGATTTCGGGCATGCGAGCCCGGGTTAACTTTTGTTGACTTCTTAGAAATTCTTCAAAGATCGAAACTTTATAAACTAGGATCACTTTTATAGCATTGTTTGACTTCCTTGGTTGAAGATTGGGCTGGATTAGCATGATTGGAGGGCTAGTGCGATATTTCTAGGCCATTTGTGGTTGAAGACTAGCCCGGATGAGGTAAGTATCTTGCCTAATCTTGTTGAGAGAATGCCTTTTAGGATATGGCTCTGTTTGCCTAATTAAAATGTATGAGAAGCGATGTATATGCAAGGTCACGAGTGTATATATGGGTGCTATGTATGATTCATGACCGGAGTAGTCTATAGGTTGTACTATGCCTTGATTTGGATACTATGCTTCTTGTTATCAAGCTTTACATGTTTGTATGACTACGTGAACTCCGAGAATTATGTGTAGATGTTGATTCCCTGTTTGAACATGATATTCATTGTTGTATGGCGTACCTGCCTAACATGAGCTGTAATTGTATACTTTGCACACGCATACACCTTAGCATGTTATTTCCTAGACCATGAGTATGTGATTTGGTATTCGTTAATTGTAGACATGTATTCTTGTATATGATTTCTTTGTGATGGACTGTATTAGCAACATGTGAGTGGTCCATGGGGGTTGAGTTGTTATGGCACGTGAGTTGTCCATATGGTGGTTATGATTATGCATGTGAGTTTTTCGTGTTGCGTGTGGATAAGGATCCATCCCCTTATTGTCGTCCTCGTATGCTTCTCCTTGATGACTTATATGCGAATTATGAAAACTGGACAATGATTGGATTTTGTGTATGCAAACTCATTGGATGTATACATGATTTTTTACGGCGTATCTTCTCTATATGCTAGCTCCGGAATGTATACATGTCTTCTATATATATTGCTTTACTTGACGAAATGATTCGTGGTATATATATTCTCCCTATGTCAGTCCCTGTAACTTGACTTGTTTAATCATGCATACCTTCTCTATATGAAATTGTTGATGGATTATTTGATATTTCGTGAATATTTTCTCTATATGCAAGCTTTGATGATTTAATGATGTTAGGCGTGTATCTTCTCTATATGCTGAGTTGTTAAACCAGTACAACACATGTTTTTCGTCTCTATATGCCATTGTTGACGTGTTATCTAATATCAAATGGGTATCTTCCTTACATGCTGAAATGTTAAGAGACTTGAGCACATGTGCACTGATTGGTTGTACCTATTTTTCATGCTTAGATTTTGATATTGTTACTGGGTAATACATGTTATTGAGCGATGCAAGTAATGTAAAGTGATATCCTCTACCTGAATCCTCGTTAATACTTCACCAAGGTTAGTCAAGGTACTTATTGAGTACATGAGGTCGGTTGTACTCATACTACACTTCTGCACCTTTTGTGCAGATCTTGGAGCTGATCTGCTATGGATGACAGATGCTAGCATTGAAGATGTACCTGCGTTCTAGCTATAAGCTACGACTTGTTCTTGGTAGTTTAGGATTTGTACTTTTATTTATGTATATCCAAAAAAATGTTGTATCTATTTTTTGTACCAATGTTGTAAATCTAAATCTTAGTGACTCATGACTTGTACATCAATCCTTGGGAAAATTATTTGGCATTTATCTATTTTGTTTAATGTTATTGATGATCTTTCATTTGAGTCGTATTATTCATTACTTGGCTTGCCTAGTTGGTTGGGTTAGGTGCCATCACGACTTGGTGGGATTTTGGATCGTGACAAGTTGGCATTAGAGCTCTAGGTTTATAGGTTCTACGGGTCATGAGCAAGTATCTAGTAGAGTCTTGAGGATCGGTACGATGATGTCCATAATTATCTTTGAGAGGATACAAGGCATCTAGGAAACTTCACCTTCTTTCTGTCCTTATCGTGCGACATTGATTCAACTTGAAGCTCATACCTTCGATCGTTCCATTCACTCGTATGTGATATTGAGCACTCGATGTCAGCTGTGCACCGATGACTTGTGATGTCGTGGATGAGTTGCGAGATTTGTTTATGTGTTGTGAAGGTAGGCCAGTTAGGAGGACTTGAGGCCAGGTTTGGACCGTAGTTTCGGCTCGGCATATTCAGTTGTATGAGTATGCGACTTAGACTCTTATATCCGGTGGTGTCCCTACTGGTAGGATTGATGTCTCAGTGAGTGGATTGATAGCTATGTGAAAAGTATTATGAAACTGAGGACTATGCCTATATAGTTGGATATCACGGGGAGGATTTGTTTGGGATACAAATGGCTATGGATGCTTGATTTTTGTCTTGATGTGTTGTATTGTATTAAGATATAGACGTGTTGGGAATCTTTCAGTTTTTCATTTGAGGAATGAATCAGATTTGTATATCTTGTTGACGAGTGTAGACCGAGAAGAGATTAATTAATCGCATAGTGGTTGTGACCATGGTAGGGTCATATAGAGATGTCAGTTTGAGGCTAAGCAGGTGGGTTATCTCCTGCAATAAGGTATGAGGTCGTGTGATTCTTACTAGGTTTCTATAAAGAGTTTTTCTTCTATCCAGTGGAAGTACATGCCACGATTAGAGTTCGGATCGCTTGAGGAAGTTCATGCGACTGTCACGAGGATAGGCATGCACTTGGTAGATGATTTGGAGTGTTTTATGACAAGTACTATACAAGCTTATGAAAATTTAGTTGAATAATAGTGCACGATCATGGCAGTTATGAAGCAAGAGTAATGTGGGTTATCAGATGATGTGTTTAATGGATTTGAAGTGAAGGAGTCTACCATCGACGATCGGATCGCATGGTAATATGTTATATTAGTTTCTAGACTAAGGGATGCTTGTGGATAAATTATAAATTGAAGAGGATGACTTCGAGGATGACTCGAGCAAGGAAATTGCTAGATGTATGATATACTATGCTTTATGGGTTTATGGAGATCATATGATGATTTAGGTTTGATATTTGTTGTGGGTGTAGTGTGCGATGAAGAGGAATTGCTTGATTATTTCTTTTTAGATATTTATATGCTAGTGGATCACAAGTCATTCGCCCGCATATTGGTTATACATTGAAGATTAGAGCAAAGTGAATGAATCTCGAGAAGGTTCTAATGGGTTCAAGATTCATACATGGTATTTAAGGATTCCTGGATTTGTGTATGGCTAATATTTGAGATTTGCATAGGAAGGTGCCAAGACTTGCAGTATTTATATATCATCATTGATTCTACACTACAGTATTAGAGAGATGAAAGAAACATCTTTATATTCGTAGAAGGTCTCTTCAGAGCATGCATTTCAGTTTGCGGTACTATTCGGTGCATGAGAAGGAATAAAGTGGCTTATGGGTCTTGCATGATGTGGTTTCATGTTATAGTCACTTGGGATGAGCTTTGATTGAGGACCATAGTGTATTAGGAAAGAGAATTGTTCTCTTGAAGGCAAGACATGAGGAATCAGAAGAATGGGGGTCAGCTTAGCAGTTGTTTAGATCAACATAGTAATAGAAATGATCGATTTCTTTGGTATCATAGGGCTTTGCAGGTGTTTTGTGTCATTACTTTTGGGTTTGATAGTCTACGTGACTTGGTTGATTTAGAGGGATTCAGTTCTGATGGCTTAGTTGTGTGTGAAGGGGTTGTGAAGAGTTCAAGATGGTTTTGACAACGGCTTGAGACTGATGTTTTCTAGAGGTATGGAAGGATTGTTTCGTGTTGCGATATTATCTTGGATCGATTTAAGTGGAATGTTTCTGGTTGATGCAGTGTCTATCCTACTTGCGATTCAGAGTTAATTATGAGATTGTCACATTTTTTTATGATATAATAAAAGATGCAGTGTGCCATATGGGTTGGGATTGCAGGGACAAGGTTGCGGTTCAGCTTCTAAAGGAAGGTCAGGAGTTCTAGACAACATCGGAGATTTGAGATGTTTAGGAGAATGCTAGATTATATCACCTGAAGAGGATGTATGTTGCAGTAGATGCATTGTGTAATGATCTATGGATGCTGATTGGTACTATAGAATCGCATGGTCAGTGATTGTTAAGGTTTAGATTATGATATGCGGCACATAAGATTTATGGGAGTACTTCTCATGAGGTGATTGTGTATGAGTGACGTAATAGTCTTTTGAACGGGAGAGTTGGAAATCAATATGGATAAGAATGTCTCTAGTCAGCTTAGAGTTTGGTAGTTGTTCTTGTTGGGCGAGAGAGCTCCACGACTTGTTTATTTGATGTGTGGTTATGAATTTCTACATATTTCTTTATCATTAGCAGTATTGCGAAGGTATGGGTCAAGGTTTTATTTGATATGAGGTATGTTACCTGTAACGCATTTGGTAATGGGCAATTAATGTGGTCGGAAGGTATTGCTATGAGCATTAAGTTATGTGGTACATTATGTGGTTATATCTTGGGAGTACATTTATGACTTGATACAACTTGTAGGAACTGATACAGAGTAGGTATGTGAGATTAAGATCTTATAAGGAATTCCGGATGTTGGAAATTAGTTCTAAGATTTATGGGCTAAGGTTGAAAAAAAGAATTTTTAGTCGGGGTTGTGCTAATAGACTTATATAGATCATGATGAAATGGGATCACCCATGGGTATATGTGTGATGAGTTTATACAATGATTGGACGACTTTGGAATGACTCTTGGCACGTTTGAGGATGAACATATGTTTAAGTGGGGGAAAATGTAACGACCCATCGTTTTGAGTTCTAGCATTTTATTATATGATTTGAGACATGAGCGGATTCGTATGGTGTATTATGACTTGCGTGCATGGTTGGTTTTGATTTTCAAGTGTTTCAGGATTGATTTGTTAGAGTGATTCTCGATTTTGGAAGCTTTGAGTTGAAAGAGTTGACCAAGATTGACTTTTGAGTAAACAACCTCAAAATTAGGATTTGATGGTTTTAATAGGTTTATATGATGATTCTGGACTTGGGCGTATGTTCGGACTTGAATTTGAATGTTCCTAGAAGGTTTTGGCTCTATTTGTCAAAAACTGGCAATTGGAAAAATTGGAGAGTTCATATGTTTGACTGTAGTTGACTTTGGCGTTATTAGACTTCTATTGTTGTTTTGAGACCTTGTTTAGGTTCATTTAGCTTATTGAAACTTGTGTGAAAGTTTGGTAGTGATCTTGAATGTCTAAGTGTGGTTCGGACGCGTTCGGTAAAGTTTGAAGGTTTGAAAGTTAAGAGAATTATTTGATCTTCGATTCTTGGTCTTGATGTTATTTGTGTTGTTTTGAGCTTTTGGATAAGTTGGGTTATTGTATTTTCACTTGTTGTATGATTGGATGGGTTCCGAGGGGCTCAGGTGTGATCCAAAGTGGTTCTGGAACACTTTGGTATGTTGGGAATTTTTCTAGTATCTGGTGTGTCGCACCTGCAAGACTTGGGTGTGCAGGTGCGAGTGGCGCACCTACGGTGCTGTTTGCGCATTTGCAAGGTGCGACTGGCTAAGCAGTGATCGCATCTGCAACAAAGGGAAGCGTATATGTAATGATGCGCATACGAAGAAGGGGTTGTACCTGCGGAGTTGCAGATGCGGCGTGTGCGTCGCAGGTCAGATGGTAGGCTGGTATTGAGGTAGCTTGCAAATGCAGGCCTTGGGTCACAGAAGTGGAGGCAGCAGATGCGGCTCTACTGATTGCAGATGCGATGGACCTGGCTGAGGTTATATTTCTAGGGTTTCACTCATTTGTCATTATTTTTATTTTGGGAGCACCGTAAGAGGCGATTTTGGAGGGAATTTTCACTACTATTTTTTGGGTAAGTAATCTCTACTTGGAATTGATTATATATCTTGTTTTCCCATGGATTTATACATTAAGAACATGGAATTTTGAAGGAAAATTTGGAATTTTCGCCTACACTTTAAGAGAGTTTATTTTAAGGATTTGAGTACCGATTTGGACTACGATTTTTGAATCTAATCACATATTTGGACTCGGCAGGTTATGGCATCGAATTTTAGTATTGGTTTTGGATTTCGGGCACGAGGGTCCGGGTTAACTTTTGTTGTTTTCTTTGAAATTTCAAAAATTGAAGCTTTATGGATTGGGATCGCTTCCATAGCATTGTTTGACTTCCATGGTTGACGATTGGCTTGATTCGCATAATTGGAGGGCTAGATCGAGAATTTTAGGCGATTTATAGTTCAAGGCTAGCCCAGATGAGGTAAGTATCTTGCCTAATCACGTTGAGGGAATAACCCTTAGGATAAGAATTTGTTTGCCTAATTGAATTGTGTGAGAAGCGACCTATATGCAAGGTGATGAGCATATATATGGGTGCTATGTATGATTCATGATCGGAGTTGTTACACCCCATATTTTCGTACGTGAGAGCACGTCGTAAGTCTATTGATGTAAGCTCAGAAAATGAGATCGTCTTTAAAAGTAAATAAAGTAAGTTAATCATGTTACCTTGGAGGTTAAAATTCTTTAAGATCATGAATAACAAGTACCAAGAGGGTTGGAAGGCTTAGAAGTTAAACGAATTGAAGAAAATAAGTTTCATCGAATGTCGACAAGTTGGGAATGTTATAACATATACTTCTTGGGTGAGACTAGGGTGCTTAACATTATAAGGAGTTTATGTATTAGTCTTATGATAGTCGTGCGTTATGTTTTGAAGTCAAGCGAGTTGTGGAACAAAAGTTGGCAAAGGTCATCACAAGTTACATTGATAAATGTGCTGAAAATTAGGTCAAATGTAGCTGAGCTTTTCTGAAAATATACTTGGAATTACGGGGTGATATACCTACCAAATGGAATATCTACGAGTCTAATTTCTGACGCATTAAATCGTTCATCGATACGACATCAGAGTAGAGAGATATTTTTAGTTTTGCGAGACTGCGCAGACTGCATAGGTGACAAGTAGGTGTGTCACTGAAGCTTTTTGAACAATACATTTCGTATGTTATAAGAGCTATTTTGGGACATATTATATACCAACTTGAAGGTCTGGGAATGTAGTTTTTAATTCTCTTAACCATTCGTTCATACGACATCCGGATAAAAAGATATAAGCATCGGAAGAAGGGCCAACGCTAGGGTGCCAAGCTAGCACCTCTTTGGCTTTTCAAAAGTATATATATTTAGGTCTTAGGTCGGCTTTCTCTTTATTTTTCAATATAAAACGACCACAGAACACCCATAAACATATCCTTAAGCTCTTTCCTAGGGTTTCAAAGAATATTAACATCCCGGGTACGAAATCAAGAAGCGATAACATTAGAACGATCCTTACGACTTAAGTATCGCTATATCGCCTCTCTTTTTCTTTGTAGTTTGAGTTTTGGAAGGTACTTCATAGTTAAGAAAATGTATACTTTCTGTATTTAAGCTTTTAAATATCAAGGAAGGTTGATAAATTCGTTTCCTAATAGTTAGTACTCACGGGACGATGATCGGAAGCCGTGAGTTCGATTTATTTCACTTTTAGTGAATTGTTTTGTAGTCCACTTGTGTTGGCCTATTGTGCTTCTGATTTATGGAGTTTGGAAGGATAAAGGGCATGGAGAAACTCCACATGTTGTAGGGTAGTAGGCTGGTCGCTCGTCGTTGCAATTTCATGCTAATTAATAACTTATTGATTGGGTGTGTTATGGTACATTTGAGGTTTTTGTTGTATTGAAGGTCCCGAATTGTAGTTGGGTTGTTTTTGAGTAGCTGATTGTATTGTGTTTGTATCTCGCCTATTGTAGGTTTGAGGGAGCAGTAAAATCAAGGGAAATGCTGCCCGTTTTATTTGGAATTGAGTTATCGTTTAAGATACGTGATATACTAGCGCCTTCTAAGTTGTACATGCATTTATTTGTTATATGGTCGGCGCGCTAGTTGTTTAAGCTTGTTGTTGAGTTGCATTGACGACTTGAGGTATGTTAAGGTTATCCCTTCTTTCCTTTTGGCATGATCCATATGATACAATGAAACGAGCAAGCACGCAACTTTCACAAATGATTCTATTCTTATAAGTACTAGGGTTGCCTATGTTCTTGATTCCCCATGTGTACTACTATTATATCGTCTGTTCATGGGTCTCATGACATTTCGAGAGATCTTATTGACTTACTTCATTATGCATTGCACTCATTTACACATGTATATTGATCCATGACCAGATGGCATTATATACGCATATAGTATATGTGTATGGGGTATGGGAAAAGGTTATGGCGTTGTATATGCACCACCACCTGATCAGCTGGTATACTTTGATAATTTCGCCTACAGAGGCCGAGATGATATGATGGGATGCCCTTAGAGGCTTGATGATGTTATGTATACATATACCTGTGCATGATGTGACATTTATACGCATATGCATGACATTATAAATGTTTCATGATTCATAGAGCTATTCAGACTTACAGGTTGATTTCTTTTCCATGTCTCTTTAATGTCTTTTATATACTACTTTTATGCCTTACATACTCGGTACTTTATTTGTACCGACGTCCCTTTTACCTAGGGACGCTGCATTTCATGCCCTTAGGTCCCGATAGAAAGGTTGACATTCCTCCTAGTAGGCTATCAGCTCAGCGAAAGGTGTTGTTGCACTCCACTTGCTCCGAAGTTATCTATTTGGTTAGTATGATTTGGACATGTATTGCGGGACCCTATCCCGACCTATATGACGTTTATGTACTCTTAGAGGCTTGTAGACAAATATTATGTATATGGATACTTGTATGGCCTTGTCGGCCTACCTTTTGAGTGTACAAATGATCATGTCGGTCTTATAGGCCCGTATGTCACAAGTATAAGTTTCTATATCATGTTGGGTCGTCCTATGTCTAGTATGCCTTTATGTTTTATCCTGGTTATCTCATGAAGGCCATTCTGGCCCATTTACCTATGATGGTATGATAAGAAAAAAAATACGTTACGTTGGTACTCGGTTGGGTAAGGCACCGGGTGCTCGTCGCGGCCCATCGGTTTGGGTCATGATAGGAGTAGTCTATAGGTTGCACTATGCTTTTATTTGTATGTTATGTTTCTTGCTAGCATGCTTTATATGTTTATATGACTGCATGAACTCCGAAAATCATGCTAGAGATCATGCATAGCTGTTGATTCCCTATTTGAACATGATATTCATTGTTGTATGGCGTACCCCCCTAAACTGAGCTGTAATTGTACACACCGCACATTCATACACCTTAGAATGCTATTTCTCAATCCATGAGTACGTGATTTGGTATTCAATGATTGCATACATGTATTCTTGTATATGCTTTCTGTGTGATGGACTGGATTGGCAGCACGTGAGTGGTCCATGTGGGTTGTATTGTTATGGCACGTGAGTTCTCCATGCGACTGTTATGATTATGCACTGAGTTGTCCGTGCAGCGTGTAGATAAGGATCCATGCCCAAGGGTCGTTCTCTCATGTTTCTCCTTGATGACGCATACGCGGATTACTGAAGCTGGCCAGTGGTTGGATTTTTTGTACCTTCTCTATATGCAAACTTCGTGGATATATACATGATTTTTTACTGCATATACTCTCTATATGTAAGCTCCAGAACGTATACATTCTTTTTATGCATATCTTCTCTATATGTTGCTTTACTTGATGAAATAATTTGCGGTACATATCTTCCCATATGTCAGCCCGTGTAATTTGACTTGTTTAATCATGCATACTTTCTCTATATGCAGTTGTTGATGGATTATTTGATATTTGATGCATATCTTCTCTATATGCAAGCTTGGATGATTTAATGATGTTCGACACATATCTTCTCTTTATCTTGGGCTGTCAAACTAGTACGGTACCTGTGCATATCTTCTCTATATGAAATTGTTGACGTGTTATCTGATATAAAATGGGTATTTTCTTTGCATGCCGAACTGTTGAGAGACTTGCGCACGTCTTCTCTATGTGCAAAGTTTGGTTGTACCTGTATTTCATGCTTAGATTTCGATAATGTTACTAGGTACATATACATGTTATTGAGCTGTACAGGTTATGTAAAGTGAGTATCCCTGACCTGAAGCCTCATCACTACTTCACCAAGGTTAGTCAGGATACATACTGAGTTCATGGGGTCGGTTGTATTCATACTACACTTCAGCACCTTTCGTACAGATCTTGGAACTGAGCTGTTGTGGATGGCGGAGGCTAGCATTGAAGATGTACTTGTGTTCTAGCTATAAGCTACCACTTGTTCCATGTAGTTTAGGTTTTTGTACTTCGGTTTATGTATATCCAGATAGATCTTGTATCTATTTTTTCATAACTTGTACTACCAATCCTTGGGAAAATTGTTTGGGATTTGGCTATCTTGTTTAATGTTATTGATGATCTTTCTTTTGAGTCATATTATTCATTGCTTGGCTTACCTAGTGGGTTGGGTTAGGTGCCATCATGACTTGGTGGGATTTTCGGTCATGATAGTGGTGTAGCAACCTGTGCCGGTGTCACGAACCAAAATCCACCTAGTCGTGATGGCACCTAACCCAACCCGCTAGGTAAGCCAAATAATTGTCAACATACTCAAATGCGAATAATAAGAATAAATAAGTGAAATAACTGAACTTCTATACAACGCCCCAAGGATTGGTAGTACACGTCATGAACCACTAAGACTTAGATTTACAGAGCTGGCATGAAAATAAATACAACATGTGATTGGAATAAATTGGAATAAACATAAGCAGATTACAAATCCAAAACTACCGAGGACAAATGGTATCTATATCCAGAATGCAGGCACATCTTTAGTGCAAGCTCTCGTCATCAACAACATCTCAGCTCCAAGATCTGCATGCAAGGTGCAGAAGTGCAGTATGAGTACAACCCACGGCATGTACTCAGCAAGTATCATAACTAACCTTGGGGAGGTAATACAAGCAAGAATTATAAATGATACTCGCTAATCACATGTACAGTTTATAAAAGTTCAACAAGTACAAAACAGTAATATGGTCAAATCATGAAATCGTGGTTAAAATCACCTTGGTGCACAAAATGTTTCTTAACGTTCTTTGCTCAGTCAACAATCTAGCATATAAGGAAGATATGCAATTAAATCAGGTAAACAGCCAAGGAAATTCCAAGTAAAGATGAAATATAATAACCAAATATCAGTCTGTTACGACGTGCAGCCCAATCCAAATAGAAATCACAATACGGCTCTATGAACAATATCAAAATCTTAATAACCGAACCAATCCACTGATCACCCTTCCCAAGGTCCACATCAACCAGAAACCTATTGGTTTCTCAAAGTTCGCGTGTACACCATCAAGAAGGAACATGAGAGGGCGACCTCTTAACATACCTTCACTGTCCGCAACCAAGGAACAATCCGCCTCCGAGACCCTCGTAGTCTTCAAACCCTAGAATACAAGAATATCCATGTCTGATCCCAACTACACCACTATACTAACTGACTCATCCCTCATACACTATCATCTCACGAGAAATACCTCCATAATTCTTTTGTGCCATATAGCAAAATCTGAATATCAGTAGTCGATCAACCAGGCGATTACCATAATACCAGTCAAGCATCTGCAAGTCAAAACACAGTGCGCCTTCTGAAATGCTCACCCCTCTCAGGTGATACCAGATAGTGCCAACATTCTTCTAAACATCTGCAATCGTCCATGCTGTTTAGAACTCATGACCTTCCTTTCGAACGGAGCCTCAACCTCGTACATGCAAACCTCAATCCCACATGTCGCCTCGTATCTATCATGCCATCATACGAAAACACAAGAACCCCATTATTAACTCTGAATCACAAGTATGATACATAATCCACCAGCTAGAAACTTTCCACTTGAGCTCATCCAAGAGAAAATCACTACACACAACAAACTCCTCATGCTTATAGAAAACATCCGCCCAAAGTTGTGGCGAAATCATCGAGAACTCTTCAAAATCTATTAGTGCAAAACAAGCCATCAAAACTATATCTCTCTAAATCAACCAAATCATGCAGATCGCCAAACCCAGGAGTATTGTCACAAAACACCTGTAGAGTCTCACCACCAAAGGAACCGATCACTTCTATTACTATGTTGATCCAAACCACTACCAAGTTGGCCTATTTCTTCGAGTCCCTCTCGACTTGCCTTCAAGTTAACACTTCTCCTTGAGAGTACACCATAATCCTTAACTCAAAACTCACCACAAGAGATCCTAGCATGAAACCACATCGACTTAAGGCCTATAAACCACTATATTCAATCTGAACCACCTAATAATGCCGCAACTGAGATACCCACTCTAAAGAGACCTTCTGTGAATCGGAAGCTATTTTCCTTAACCTCTTTGATATGGAAATGTAGAATATAATGATACAAAAATACCGCAAGTCCCGACGCCATCCAATGCAAATCTCTGATCTTAGTCATATGCAAATTCGGGGAACCCTCAAATACCACATATGAATCTTGAACTCATTAGAACCCTCTCGATGGTCATCCACTCTACTCTAGTCTCTGATGCATCGCCAAAACGAGCCGAACGACTTGTGCTCCATTAGCACACAATCACCTAAAGAAGTAACCCCTACCTTTAAGCAACCGAGCGAATCCCTTCTCCTCGCACACTACGTCCACTACATATAACAAATCTAAATCATTCCTAGATTTTCATATATCCATAAAGTGTAAAACATCATATATCCAGAAATTTTCCTTGCTCATGTCATCCTCAAAACCAACCTCTTCAAGTCATAACTGATGAACAAATATGCCTCAAACCGAAACAAATATAACACATGACCATGCAACCTGATCGTCGATAGCAAACTCCTCCACTTGGCTCGAAGCCATAGAACATAGCATATGATAACCCACAATAACCTTACTCTATTATTGTCATGATCTCTTACCGTAATTCAGCCAAATCCTTCATGAACTCATGTACCGCTAATCATAAGATACCTCAAATCATCCGCTAAGCGCATATCTATCCTTGTGATAGTCGTGAAGCTTCTTCAAGCGATATGAACTTAAATTGCAACATATACATCCCACTGGGTAGAAAAAAAACTTTTCACAAAAACATCATAAGGATCACACAACCTCAGAACTTTCCACGGGAGATGACCGACCTGCTTAGCCTCAAACTGGCATCTCTTTATACCCCTAACATGGTCACAACCGCCATGCAATCACTTAATTTTCCCGTGTCTGAACTCGTTAAAAAGACATAAAAATCTACTGCATTCCACTAATGAGTAACTGAAAGATCTCTGACACACTCAACACTCAAGACTACAAGCCCATCAAAATAGAAATCAAGAATCCATAGTCCTTTCACATCTCAAGCAAAATTCTTCTGCTCACACCCAAACCATCTAAGCACATTTAACAGTCAGATAATACTCATCATCTAGCTATCGAACCACTCTCTTAGTCACCAGCCCTATTGGTAGGGACGCTATCGGACATATAAGTCCTGAAACACATACTCATACAATTGAAACCACCAAGCCCAAGCTGCGGTCTAAACCTGGCCCCAAGCCCTTCAGACTGGCCTATCTCCAAAACATAGAAAACACATCTCGCACCTCATCCATGACATCACTAGCCATCGAGGCACATCTGATACCAGGTGCTCACATAACATACGAGTGGGTGGTAGGAATTCAAAGAGATACACTTTAAGATGAATCAATACCGCACGATAAGAAATGAAAGATGGAAAATTTTCCTACATGCCCTATAGCCTCTCGAAGATAGATATAGATGTCATCATACCGATCTGCAAGACTCTACTAGACACTTCCTCATGACTGGTAGAACCTATGAACCTAGAGCTTTGATACCGACTTTTCATGACTCGAAATCCACCTAGTTGTGATGGCACCTAACCCAACCCACTAGGTAAGCCAAATAATAGTCAACCCACTCAAATGAGAATAGTAAGAATTAGTAAGTAAAATAAAGGAACTTCTATACAACGTCCCAAGGATTGATAGTACAAGTCATGAACCACTAAGACTTGGATTTACAAGGCTGGTATAAAAATAAATACAACATCTTATCGAAATATACATTAGCAGATTACAAATCCAAAACTACCAAGGACAAATGGTAGCTATATCCGGAACACAGGTACATCTTCAATGCCAGCTCGTGTCATCCACAGCATCTCAGCTCCAAGATCTGCACGCAAGGTGCAAAAATGTAGTATGAGTACAATCGATCCCATGTACTTAGCAAGTACCATAACTAACCTTAGTGAGGTAATAGAAGTACGAATTATAAATAATACTCGCTAATCACATGTACAGTTCATAAGTTCAACAAGTACAAAACAGTAATATGGTCAAAAATGAAATCATGGATAAAATCACCTAGGTGCACACTATTTTTCTTAACGCACTCTGCTCAATCAAAAATCCAGCATATAAAGAAGATATGCAATTAAATCTGGTAAACAACAAAGGAAATTTCAAGTAAGATGAAATGTAATAACCAAATATCAATCTGTTGTGGTGCGCAACTGGATCCAAATAAAAATCACAATACGGCTCTACGACCCACAACAGATTCTCAATAACTGAACCAATCCACTGATTAGCCTTACCAAGGATCACATCAACCAGAAACCCATCGGTTTCTCACAATCCGCATGTACACCATCAAGAAGGAACGTGAGAGGGTGACACTAGGAGGATGGATCCATATCCATACGTTGCACGGACAACTCATGTGCTGCATGGACAACTCACGTGCTAATAATATCAACCACACAGACAACTCACATGTAACACGGACAACTCACGTGCTGCACGGACAACTCACGTGCTAATAATATCAACCACACGGACAACTCACATGCTGAACGAACAACTCACGTGCCAATAATATTAATATCTCGGATCCGCATGGACAACTCATATGTCACAGACAACTCACGTACTAATAATATCAACCACTTGGGCAAATCACGCGCTGCACGGGCAACTCACGTGCCAATAATCACGATCCTCCCGGCATGGTCATAGGCTCAATATCACAATTTTCCTGGCGTGGTCACAATCTCAGTATCACAATCCGCCCGGCGTGGTCACGGGCTACCAGTCCAATCCATATCACACAAAAAGCAGATATGCAAGAATAAATGTACATGATCAATGAACATCAAATTTCATACTCTTAGACTAGTATAAGTGACATCCTAAGGTCTAGGCATGTGCAAAGTGTGCTATCATAACTCAATTAGGTAAATACATCATGAAAGTAACAATTATCAGGTTCAATCAGGAGATTAACCTCTATGTAAACTCAAACATGGCTCAAATAACTCATAATAAGGGATACTAATACAAGAACCACAACAACATGAAGCTTAGCAATCAACTCAAGGCATATTATAGCCTAAACACTATCTCGAGCATGAATAATACCCCGGTGCACGCACATGGGCTCAACCCCACACATGTGCGCCACCCATAGCAGGTAGCTATCAGCAATAACTCATGCAACTAGTGCCTCAACCAAGTGTAGGTAAGATACTTACCTCAAACAAGCCAAATCAATATTCTAGAAATGCCATCCTGCACAAATCGACCTCTAAACTGCTCGAAACTAGTCATAAGCAACTCAAAAACATCACATAATGCCATAGGAAACTAACCCAAACGATAAAGGTCGAATCTTTAATTGAATACTCAAAGTCAACCAAAAGATCAACTCGCGCCCGCACCCCAAAACACAACAAAACTCACAAATTCTAACAACCCATTCGAATACCAGTCCAAACATGCTAATTTCACTAGAATCTAAATCTGAATCGATGTTCAAACTCAGTTATTCACTTTAGAAACGTTTAGACAATAACCCCCAAATTTCTCTTTTAGATTGACCAATAAAATTCAAAAATCAAAGATGGAATCATGTAAGTATTCAAAACCGAATAAAAAATACTTACCCTAGCCCAAATTGTACAAATCCCCCTCCAAAATTGCCCAAATCCGAGCACCCAATCTCAAAATGTGACAAAAATAACTCAACCCTCGAATATATAAAATCTGCCTAGGGATGTTGCATCTGCGACCAAAATATCCGCTTCTCCCGCATATGCGGCCACAGACCCGCTTCTGTGAGATGCCTCACCTCAGCCCAGGTCGCTTCTGTGAGTACCAGAGCGGTTCTGCGCTCCTACTTCTACGCTCAAAGATCTGCTCCTACAGACGCATAGATGTGCCCAAGACTCCGAATCTGCGGACAACTCGGCCTCCAGCTCCTCTTCGCAGGTGCGATGACACAAAATCTTCTGCGACTCCAGCACCTGCGCAAAATCTAGCGCAGGTGCAACACCAGGAACAGACCTGCCAAAACACTCCTAAATGATCTGAAATCAATTCGATACGCTGAACACGTCTAAACAACTCGTAATCACCTCAAATTTTGCAGGTGGGCATCAATTGGATTTGGTAAACAAGTGTATGAGTCATATATTAAGTAAGGTGGGGTCCAAGGAGAGGCCTAAGTATAAGCCAAATGGGAAAAATTTCATAATAGGCTATGATTCCAAAGGTACTTGCACTAGTCCATACTTTGAACGATCATATCTAAATATTTATGAGGTTTTATGTGATTAGTAACCTACCAAATGAAAGGTCTTCGAGTTTAGTTTCCAATGCTTCAAACCGTTCGTCATTTGGACATTCCTACACAAAGTTATGATTAAATTACCAAAGGCTGGTAAAATGCGATCCTGTGTCAGATATGCGATCGCAAAAACCATTTTGCGGTCCACATACTTGATTTGCGATCGCAAATCTGGTCGCAAACTGGACCAGTATAACCCAGTTTTGGGCACCGAGTTTTGCGACGTGTTTGCGGCCAGCATACCCATTCTGCGGTCCATTATGCGACCGCAGACCCGCATTCGGAGGGTTAATCTTCCTATTTTTATAACCCGACCCCATTTTAATATATAGTCTTTGGGGCTTCATTTGGGGTCATTTTTCCACTGATTTTAGAGAGAGTTGAGAGCATTTTTGAGAGAGAAGGAGGAACCCAATATTCAATCATCCAATCTTGCATCAATTTTCAAGAATCAAAGAACCCAATCACAAGTTCTTCATCTAAGAGGTAAGATTCTATACATTAGGCTTTAATTTCGAGTTTGGGGTATAAGATGGGGTATTGAGGTATGATTCTTGGGTGTAATACTATTATGTATACATGCATGTACAAAGTAGGCTTGTGGAAAGATTGTTGAACATAAATAAGTAAAGATTGGGTTGGGGAATGAAGGAAACCTTGTAAAAGAGATTTGAAATCAAGATGCTCAACTAGTATTTGATAAAATGCTCAAATGAGCTGAAACCATGAATACCTTCCTAATTTATGTTCAATTTTGTTATGTCTCAAAGTATATTGGGATTGCTAGAATTTCCGGAATGTTGTAGTAACTTAAGGAAAGCTTAAACAAGGTATGTATGGCTAAAACCCCGTCTTTTAGAAATTGAGCTCTATCGATGCTTGTGTAAATGTGGTAAAACTGAACTTTGGATTCTTGCTTTGATTGATACTTACATGAATTGGTGTTGTGACCCTATATTTGTGAAAGATGCATTCCAATATGATCAATGTGTTATTCTTGATAACTTAAAAAGGGTGCAAGGAATATGAATCATGTATTGAAATGCTAAGACCTTAAATTGAGATTGGAGCTACATATATTGTGCCATCTATGTGAAGTCTTATCTATGCTTACAATTTCTAATTGCTCTTGTGTGCACCTACTGTCCTAAATGGCAAAGCTAATATTGAAATTGGGAACGATGTAAAATGCGGCCTAGTGCCAAGAATGATGTGATAAGTTGTGGCCCCAAGTGCCTATGAAATGATATATGTGAAACAAAATGGCTAATGAGAAGGGAACAATGCCTTGGTAAGGCGGCCTAGCCGATCGAGCCGAGATCGGACTCCGCTCAAGATAGCGGTGGTGTTGTGAATGAATTCCGGAAAAAAGAAAATGATATTGTGATTGAGATATATGTCTCAAATGAGGCGACCTAGCCGATCGGGTCGAGATCGGACTCCCCTCAAGATAGCGGTGGTATTGTGAACAATGTTGAATAGTATAAGATGCCCCAAACTAAAAGCTATGGGAAAATGATGTGAAGGTGGCATGATTCTTTTATTTAATAATGTTGTGATCATTTAAATTGTTTGAGTTGTACTTGTGATTTCATTATTGTTGTATGAAAGTTCTTTCTAACTAGATGGTGTTTAGTTATACATACTAGTGCTATTTGATGGCACTAACGTCCCTTTTGCCTGGGGCGCTACGTGTTTAAATGGATGTAGGTGTTTCTATAGCAGACAGTGTTGGTCGCAGCTAGTGCCGCATCATCCTTTCAGCTTACTTGGTGAGCCCCACTTCGTTTCGGGGTCCTGTTTTATTTGTTTATCATGTACTTTGTATTTGAGGTATAGCCGGAGCCTTGTTACCGGCATTTCTATATTACATTACTCTTCAGTTATGTTTAGAGGCTTCGTAGACAGGTTGTGGGTAGTGTCGAGTATTGGAATTAATGTAGAAATATTGATGTTTGGCAAAGATTTATAAAATTTGTAATATTTTGATAATTGTGATTTAAGTTGCTAATGGAAATGAAATGGAAGTTGTTAATGAAATACTTACTAAAGCTGATTAATGGAGTCCATATCCTATTTAATCATGAGTTGGGTTGGGTAGGATGAAACCTAACAGGCTTGCTCAGTCAGGCTTACTCGGTTGAGCGCCTGTCGCGCTCCTCGGATTTTGGGGCATGACACCCTGCCTCCTTACACTAAAAACACCCAATCGGTTGGCTTAACTATAGAATGTGAGGCTGCCCCTGACGATCTAAAGGACCACTATAGAAACTCAGAATTGGGGGGTGCACTGATAGGACCACGAGATGGAGATGCACTGTACAAGGACTGTCCCAGATGAGAACCATATGTACCGCACCTGCCAGAATCACCACGGGAAACCTGAAGGGCTGACAGTATTGGTCTCATAGCATGACCTCTACCAAACAGACCCTTGCCTCTAGATGAGGCACCACTACAGTGACGAGGCCTCTTGTCAGAAGTACCCTCTCTCCCTTGCCTCGAATGCGCTCAATCCTCTGAGCGATCACAACTACCTGGGAAAAAGAAGTCCCGATCTGGGACTCTCTGTCCATCTAAAGTCTAATACCATAAGGAAGCCCCTTGATGAAACTTCACACCTTTTCTCTCTCAGTTAGGGATCAGGATAGAGGCATGGCGGCACAGATCCACAAATCGTGTCTCATACTACATGATAGTCATGGAATCCTGCTGAAGGCGCTCGAACTGACTCTGAATCACATCTCTCTGAGTAACCGGAATGAACTTTTCCAAGAACAACTGTGAGAACTGTTCCTAGGAAATAGAAGACGATCCTGCCGATCTACCTAACTCGTAGGTTTGCCACCATATCTTCGCCGACCCCTGCATATGAAAAGTAGCAAAATCTACCCTGTTGGACTCAACTAGACCCAAAACACAAAAAATCTCAAACTAGGCCCAAAACACGCAAAATCTCAAAAGTCTGATCCAAGAACTCATGAGGATTCATTGTAGGTAAACCACTAAAGTGAGGAGGAAATAACTTTTGGAACCGTTCCATCCGCTTTTACTCATCGACAGACATAGTGGGTGCAATTATATGCCGAGCAATCTAAGAAGTTACAAGGGTCTGAGATCCCCCCTCCTATCTAAGATGTGTTTAGGGCTGATGAGGCTACCCTAACCTCAGTCATAGCACAGATGAAGTTGACCTTCTTGGCCATGGCCTCCTGCAATACCAGTATGGAAATAACTCCCTCCTAACTCTGATTCAGTGTTGGCACCTCACCCAAATAATAAATATTATACACCTCTAAGTCTATTGGCGGGTTCGCTGGCACTGTTCGTTAAGGTCCTTGAACTTTGGTGGTTGCTCCACCTTCAATCGCAGCTGGGCTGCCTCTAGCTGAGGCTCTACCTCTACCTCGGGCTCTGCCTGCTCTAGCTAGAGGCTCTGGCTCTCCACCACCTACTGCCAATACGGAAGCAGTCCTTACCATCTTTTAGAGAACAGAAAAGAAAGATTCCAACTCCGGCCAAAATTGATCGCACGATAAGGAATGAAAAGAAAGGAAAGTTTTCCTTAAGAACCTTGTAGCCTCTTGAAGATAAGCATAGACGTCTCCATACCGATACTTAGACTCTAGTAGGCTTGCTCATGACTCGTGAGTCCCTATGAATCTAGTTCTCTGATACCAACTCTTTACGATCCAAAATCCCAACCAACAGGCCATGATGGGACATAATACCACTTGCTAGGTAAGTTAATTCTAAAACATAAATAAGAGACAAATCTAAAATGTAAACAACAAAAATAGAAGACATCGTTAATCATCAACAAGCGGAATAACATAAATAAGAGTAAAAGATCCTTCATCGTGTAACAATCCGACCAGTTCTTTTGAGCTTTAGCATTCTATTTGGTACTTTTAGAGTTTGAGTAGCTTCATATGATGTATATGACTTGCGTTTATGGTCCATTTGGGATTTTGAGTGGTTCGAGCTGATTTGGAAGAATGGCTCTCGATTTGGAAGCTTTAAGTTGGAAGTATTGACCAAGGTTTGACTTTTGGGTAAACAGACTTGGAATCAGGTTTTGAGTATTCCAAAAGGTTCTTATAATTATTTTGGACTTGTATGTATGTTCGGATTTAGTATTGGTGGTTCCTAGAAGAATTCGACACTATTTATCGAAAGTTTGCAATTTGAAGAGCTTAAGAGTTCATAAATTTGTCCAAGAGTTGACTCTGATGTTATGGGGCTCCAATTTATTTTTTGAGACTTTGGACAGGTATAGATAGTTGAACTGAACTTTTGTGCAATGTTTGGAAGTAATGCTAAGTGTAATTCGAATACTCTTTTTAGGAATGAAGATTTAACAACTTAAGAGAAATTTTATCCGGTTTGAGCCTCGACTCTTTGTTGTGATGTTCCCGTGGGTTTTTTGAGCCTTTGGATAAGTATGGATAATGTATTTGTACTTGTCGATATATTGGATGGGTTCCCGAGGGGCTCGGGCGTGTTTTGGATCATTGGTTGAGAGACTAGGTAAGTTAACGATTTGGAGTTTGACCACGGTCAATATCGTGTCAAGACGACCTCTTTTCAGTGTTTTGAGTGCGAGATCAAATTTGTATCATGTTTTACAATTTAAATATATATATGGTTTTTCTCGGGGAGATTTCGAATGAGTTTTGCGTGCTAAAACAATGATTTTGCGATTGCTGACTTTTCTAGTGTAACAATTTCAAAAATACCGATTATATCCCTTAAATTATCTCCCTCATTTTAAGGCCAAATTGGGTGATTCAAAAGGATGTCTTGGGTGTAATCTCACAAGGATTATGTCATCTGATGTGAGTTTAGGGATCATCAAGGATCTGAATAGGGCTGGACATCTACTGCATTTTTTTACTAGTTTCAAAATTTAGTTACTTTTTCTAATAAGCTTTTGGAGCTCGGGAAAAGGCGATTTCTGAGAGAGTTTTCATCTACTTTATTGAGGTACATAAACCTAACTCGAATTTATGGTTATAACTTGAATCTATCATTGATTTTAGCTCTAAATCAAGGAATCTTAAAGAAGAAAAGAGGGTTTTGGCTTGAAAGATAAGAAAGTGCATTTGGCGGGGGGGGTGGAAAAACTTTTCTAAAGTGAAAAATGGAGATTTGAACTCCGATTTGGAGTCCGTTTTGGATGAGACTTGTGTATTCGGACTCGTATTTGAATGAGTTTTCGAGATTTGTTAGTTCTATCGGGTTCCGAGGTGCGAGTTGGAGTCGTCTTTTTGGTTGACTTTGAGTATTTGATTAAATATTCGACCTTTATCATTTGAGTTTGATTCCTATGGTATTATTTGATGTCATTGAGTTTGTCTTGGCTAGATTCGAGCCGTTAAGAGGTCGATTCGCGCGAGAAAGCATTTTTAGTGTATTGATTTGGCTTATTTGATATAAGTGCCTTGCCTAGCTTTGGTTGAGGAAATTTTTCCTAATAATTTTTATTATTTGCTACATATAGGGGTGATGTATATATGAGGTAACGAGCGTATATACATGTTCTATGGGTATGCATACTCGGGGTATATTTTCGATTACTCTATGCCTTATTTGTGTGTTCTACTTGATTCTATGTATAATTTAATTCATTGACTACGTGAGTGTAATAAACTATACTAGAGCTAATGTTAAGGCTATTGGTACCTTAGTTTGAACATAGTGAGCTAATCTTGAGATTTATGCTACACTAGCCTCGGAGGTAGATACACGTATGTTATGGACACACATCCGTACTTATTCTTGTGTTGTGCCTTGATTGGGGCATGTGCACTATGTGACACATATGTGATCCTTTGTATGACTACTTGGACTTGGTTGCTATAACTAGTTTAGCCATAGTCATGTTTTATATGTTGAACCCCATCCACATTTTTGTTGTTATCATGTCCTTGTGTACTTTATTGATAAGTTATGAGGATATGCCTCTTGATGATAATTTGTTATCTTCAATTGTTGTGATTGTGGCACGAGGTCTTTGCCGGGCGAATGTGTCTATCGTTAGGCGTGTGGGGCGGAATAAGGGTGACATTTTCTCGGATTGCCCACGTGGAAAAATAAGGGTGGTGTTATGCGCATTTGGCAAAATAAGGAGAGCATTTCATTATTATGTGCCCATGCAACAAAATAAGAGTGACATTGTTTTTGATGTTATGTGATGATTTTGGGGGAGTTTTCTTGATGTTGTTTAAGTGATTGCAACGGGGTTGATATTCTGATCATAGGCATGTTTCTTAAAGCTCCATCTTGTATTTTAGTGAGTTGTTAGTTGAATTTTACATGTTATACATGCCTCCATTTCTACTTGATTATTTGTTGACAAAAATGGATTTTTCTATATTGATTTGACATCTTATGTTTTTTTGTAGAGTTGTTGGGAGCATATCGTATTGATGTGATATGGAAGTGCTCATCATGCATTGATATATTTGATTCTAGAAAAGTTCTCTTAAATGTTTTATTTGGAAATTGATATGGAATTGGATCATGTTGGGCCCAAGTTTAAAGTCATGTGTGAGTATTGAACACACATATTATATGGCGCATAGCTCTTTGTAAGCGGGGTTGGTGCAGGTTGTATTTGTGGAACATGTCTACTTAGTAAATTTTTTTATTACCCTATCCCAGTTGTGCACCTTTACTGTTGATATTCTTTATTCTTTAACTGTCTTTCTGGTTATTTTTCTATGTATTATACTTGTTATTGAGTTGCACAGGTTATGTAAAGTGAGTATCTTTTGACTTTAAAACCTCGTTACTACTTCTCTAAGGTTAGTCAAGATACTTACTGAGTACATGAGGTCGGTTGTACTCATACTACACTTGTACACTTTGCGTGCAGATTCTTAAAGCTGAGCTATTGTAGATGACGAAGGAAGGCGTTGAAGTAGTTGCATCCCAAATTCAAGCTACCATCTGTCCTTGGTAGATTAGGACCTCATTTCTATTTATGTAACCTTCAAACATATGTTGTATTTTTGCTTACTAGCTTAATAAATCTAAATCATAGTGGCTCATGAATTGTACTACCAGTCCTTGGGATAGTTGTATAGTATTCTTTTGCAGTTTTATTTATAATATTGATGATATAGTTATATCTTGTATTATTTGGCATACCAAGCGGGTTGGGTAGGTTCCTTCACGACTTGGTGAGATTTTGGATCATGACAAGTTGATATCAGAGCTCTAGGTTCATAGGTTCTACGAGTCATGAAAAAGTGTCTATTAGAGTCTTGCGGGTCGGTATGATTTCTTCCATACTTATCTTCGAGAGGCTACAAGGCGTCTAGGAAACTTCCCATCTTTCTTTCCTTATCATGCGACTTTATTTCAGCTTGAAGCTTTTACCTTTGATTTCTTTCCGTTCACTCATATGTGTTGTTGAGCATTCGATATTAGTGGTGCACCGACAACTTGTAGTGTTGCAGATGGAATGCGAAGAGCTATGGATATTTGATCATTGTCTCGATGTGCTGTAAAGTTTTGAGGAGTGGGTGTGTCGGTGGATCTTTCGGTTGTTCATTTGAGGAATGAAGGTTGTTCTTATATCTTGTTGATGAGTGTAGACTCGGGAGAATTAATTGGTTGCCTAGTCATTATGACCATGGTAGGCCATGGGAAGATATTGATTTGAATCTAGCTGGTGGGTTATCTCATGCGAGAAGATTTGAAGTTGTGTGTTTCGTATGAGGCTTCTATTAAGTGAAATGCATATACTATCATTTCAGACCGCTTTAGGAAGTTCGTTCAACTATCACGAGGATATGTATGCACTTGCCAAAGTCTTTAGAGTGTTTTATGACTAGTGTTACATGAGTTTATAGAGCATTCAACTGATTAATAGTGTGATATCGGGGCGGCTACAAAACAAGGGTACTATGGGTTACAAATGTTATATTCTATGGCTTCGAGCAAAGTGGGAGAGTCTATTATCGACAATCGGACCGCATGGTCATGTGTTATATCAATTTTGGATAAGGGACGCTTGTGGATAAGGTATGACCTGAAGAGTTTGATTTTGAAGATGACTCAAGCAATGAAATTTCCGGATGCATAATGTACTACACTTTACAGATATATAGAAATCTTGGGATGATTCAGGTTTGTTATTTGTTGTGGATGTAGTGTGCAAGGAAAAGGGAATCGCTTGATTGCTTCTATTCATGTATTGGTAGAGCATAGGTTGTCCGATGCGTACTGATTGTGTGTTTTAGGTTATAGCAAGGTGAATGATTGTCGAGAAGTCCTTAGTGGACTAAAGACTCATATTTGGTATTTAAGGATTTTTCGGATTAGTGTATGGCTAGGACTTGAGATCTGTATTGGATGGTGTCTAGACTTGCAGTACTTCTATATCGTTATTGACTTTACATGGAAAAATTAAAGAGATGCAAGAAACGACTTCGGATTCATAGAAGGCCCCTTCAGAGCAAGCATTTCAGATTGAGTTACTTTTGGGTTTGGCAGTATGCGTGACTTGGTTGAGTTAGAGGGAATCAATTTTGATGATTTGATTATGCGCCAATGGATTCCGACAAGTTTGTGATGGTTTGACCACGACTTGCAGGTGATGTACTCTACATGCATGGGAGTTCGTTACGTATTGTGATTTGGTCCTTCGGGTTTAAGTTAAGTGGAAGGTTTCGATTGGTGGACAATCCTACTTGTGATTCAGAGTCGATAAATTCTTGTATTTTGATATGTTAGAATGATGGATGCGGTTCACTATGTGAGATCAAGATTGCAGGGATAAGGTTGCAGTTTTTTTTCCTGAGAATCCACTAGGCATTGTGCCTAGGGCTGATTTCCATAAATAAAACATAAAGTACAGCAAGAGTGGAGGGGGACCTGAACCTTACCTCCACAAGTATGAAAATGCATTTGGTTAGCCACATGAGGCAACCAACTGTCACCTGGACACTATGATGTGTTATACCTATATGGATGTGCCAACTATCTATCCAAAATCGGTAGACAATTGGAGTTACAAAATATGAGAGTAGTAAGCCTAGGTCAACTATACAAAATTGCACAAATGATCCTAAAACTACTAACCAGAAAAGGTGGTAAGCATTCTTACATATACAAAAGGATCTACATCTAATGCATATGTAAAAGTATCCTAGCAAAAAGGCTGGATAATCATGGTTAATGGTAAAAGCTGTCTTCCACTGTGCTTTGACGTTGAGGTCAAGGAAAGCATAGTAGAAGACAGCAATCAAAAGGAGATCCAAAGAGAGGTGAAAGCTGCTACTATCTGATGGTTGTGACATGAGAGAGTAGCCAAAAAAGAGGAACAACTTCTGCTTCAGTTGTCCATTTTGCAGGGCACTGGACTTCATCAGTTTGTTGTAGAAGCTGGTGAATAAAAGGGTTCCATGTAGAGTTGCCTGTGGATGCTGCTGTCTGTTGAACTTGACAGGAGAAAGTGAGCTAGTTAGAGTACCAGATCCTGCTTCAGTTGTCCAATGAAACTCCACTGAAATGCAGTGGGTGAGTTGCTGTTGCCTGAGTAAGAGTGACAGTCTTGGTATGGGAAATTGATCTTCTTTTGTGATGAGGGGGGAGAGACTTGATTCACCTGGTGTACCTTCAGCAGAATGAGCATCTGGGATGCTAATACCACTATCTGAAGGTACCCCATTTAGTCAAATCTGCTCCAAGTACCTACAAAAAGAACAAACAGGTTAGAGAAGGGGAGCTCATCATCCAGGTTCTTGTGTATACTGGATTTGAGTCTGGGGGCAGGGGGGGAATTGGGACCCTGAATTATGAAGAGGAACTGATTGCAGGTTCTTGTGTTGACTGCAATCAGTGAAGGTGTTGATTCTACTGTAAGGTGGGTATGTAGGAGGGTGGCCATAGTTGTGTGATGCCCATTTATTTGGATTGGATGGGCAATGAATGAAGGGATTGTGGTCATGAATGGATGGCTGAGAATGCATAGGTGTTTGCTCAGTTGTATGGTTGTTGCTGCAGACACAGGTTGCAGTAGTGATTTCTGCAGATTCTGCAACTGCACCAACTATTTTCCCGGTGATGGAGCCGGTGAATTGGCTGTGTTGCAGATTGTTGATGCTGTTGCCTTGGTGCTTCTTAACTGCCAAATGGTATGCCTTTAAGAGAATGAGCACCAGAGGTGCTAATACCACTCCCAAAGGACATGCCAATTGACTAAGTAGAGGAGCTGAAATTGTTCCTACAAAAAAGCAAACAGAGTTAGAGGAAAATTGAGCATTTCTGCTCAGTTCTTTGGTTCTGTTTTTGAGGAGGGAGGCATTGGTGTTGCCACAGTAGTGGTTTGGATTGCATGTGGGAGGTACTCCTAGATTCTTGAGTTTTCTAGAGGTATTGAGCAGGATGGGATGCTGTTTCAGAGAGTGGTCACATGTTTGATGCTGCATTCTCTTCCTGCTTTTCACTTTTGCACTGGAGGGTGTTTGTGTGAGGACTGTAGGGGTGGTGTGGTGTGCTATTCTAGGCTGTTGTGTGAATGATCTGACAATTGCCTCAGGCCATTTGTCATAGGCCATGTGGCTGTGCATTTCATACTGGTGGAAAACTTTCTTCCCTCCATGAATTACATCTAGCCTTTGGTGAAGTGCCAGGAGAATGAACCCTAAGGTTAATACCACACTCTGGACCATCATCAGAGAATTAGGTAGCTCATAGGAGGGGTAAATCCGCAAAAGAACAAACAATGTTAGAAAAATCAGTGGGTGGGGTTTGTTGGTGTTATCACTCTTCATGGCTGTGATCTTTTGGGCAGTTAGGTCTTGGCCATTTCTGTCTTACTATTAACCATAACCATGGGAAGAGGTAGACGCTAGTTGTGTTGGGATTTGGATTTTGGCAATGACCTTGTGTCTGAAGGCAGGGGTGCCAATTTGGTCCATGTAGATTTGTCCCCTGATGTGACTGGGCATTTCAGAGATGCTGTTGCAATGAGTAAGGGCTTCCAGTTCATGGCTGAGTTTGGACAGTGAATCAGCAGGGCAATTGGCCTCCCTATAGGTGTGACTGAAGGTGATGACTTCAAATTGTCTGCAGGCCTGCTTGATTTTTTGGATATGCATGATCAGGGTCCAGGGTGGTGTTGTTTCCTCTTTTAACCAATGAATCAGAAGGGCTGAATCAGATTCTAACTGGAGCTTAGTGAATCCATTAGAAATGCACCATTGAATACCCAGGTAAGCAGCCTCAATTTCAGCCAGATTGTTTCTTCCTGTGCCTAAGGGTGTTGTGATTGCATGGATGAACTCTCCCCTGTTGCCTCTAATGATTGCACCAGCACCAATTTTCCCAGGATTTGACAAGGCACTACCATCACTGTTGATCTTCACAAATCCTTGGTCAGGTTTGTTCCATACAACTTGTTGAACAGTGGTTTGCTGTTTGATTCCCTCAATAGTGGTATAAAGCTCAGTTCAGTTGAAAGGCCATTTGATGTAGTCATAGGTGCTTCTCAGTAAGAGCTGGATATCTGAGTTGATAGAGATGAAACTCTTGTCAGAGAGGAATTTTTTCCTCCATATTTAGCACTGCACCTATTCTTCCATAAGTTCTAACTGATGATGATGGGGATAGTGTCCAACACTAGTTTCTGAATCTGATTTGTTCTTTTAACCATCCACCATTTCACAATGATTTGGCTTAGGTTCATGGGGTTGAGAATACCAACTGGAGCTGCATAATGCTTCCAGACAGCCCTAGCAAAATTCCCATTGCTGAAAATATGATTAACAGTTTCTGATGCAGGTTGGCGACAACAAACACATTTGTTGACAGTTGGAGGACCAAATCTAGCAACTCTGTCATCAGTGGGGAGCTTGTTCCTTAGTGCTCTCCATTGTCCAAATGACCACTTGAATGGGATTCTCTTGTGCCAGATACATTTGTCGGTGAGTAGAACCTGATGCTTCTTTCTAACAACTTCCCAGGCAGATGCACATGTGAATTTCCCAGATGTGTTAGGCTTCCATATAGGTACATCCAAACACTGAGGGTTGTAATGAATGGGGGTATTTAGAATTTGAGGGATCATTGCAGTGGCGGCTATGGCATTGAGCTTCTGAATATCCCATTGACCTTAAGTCCAGAATTGTGAAACTTTGATTTTGCCAGGTCTACCTGTGCCTTCCCTGAAGCTAGCTAGGTTTGCAGATCCTAGCCAGTTATCCCACCAAAAGCTGACATTACCAGAATGTAATCTCCATTGGATATGGATTTCAGCTTCTTTTTTATTGGTCATCATCTTTTTCCATGCTTGAGATTGGCCTGAAGCCCATTTTTTGGAGACTGGGTGTGACCTCTGACAGTATTTAGCAAGGAGGAAACTGCACCATAGGGACTGTTTGGTTCTGAAGGTCCACCATTGTTTGAACTCCATTGCTTTGCAGACATCCTCTACTGATCTGAGTCCAATTCCACCTTCCTCCTGAGTATTGGATAATTTTTGCCATGAAGCCCAGTGGTATCTATTTCTATCTTTGTCCATGCCCCAGAAGAAGTTAGCTGTGAGTCTTTCAATTTGCTTAAGGACAGTTTTGGGAGGGGAGACAGGAAAGGAGGTGAATTGGTAAGGACTGTAGCACATGCTTGATTAAAGTTAGCCTGCCACCATAAGAAAGGAGCCTACCATGCCATCCTCTGATTCTACTCACCACTTTAGAGCTGATGCAGTTGAAGTGAATGATTCTCTTCTTCCAATGTATAAGGGGCACCCTAAGTAGGTTAAAGGAGACTCTTTCCTTGAGAACCCTGTAATTTGATGAATTCTCCTGACAGTGTATTGGAATGCGCAAGGTGAGACCATAAAATGACTTTTGGTCTTATTGATTAACTGCCCTGATGTGGCTTCATAATCCCCAAGAATCTGCATAATTTTCTTCAGGGAAGATCTGGTTCTAGATGTGAAAATGATCACATCATCAGCAAAACTGAGGTGATTAACCTGAGGACCCCTTTTCTCCATATAGAACCCATTAAAAAATTGGTCATGAGTGAGCCTGTTGAGCATTCTGGACAGAAGTTCTGCACCCATTATGAATAGAGATGGTGATAATGGGTCACCTTATTTGAGGCCTCTTGTGGAATGGAAGAAACCACATCTGACATTATTAATGATCACACTATACCAGTTGTTGGACAGGGTCCTCCACACCATATCAATGAGGAACTCACTGAATCCCATCCTCCTCATCATGATGCAAGTAAAGGCCCATGACACTCTATCATATGCCTTAGCCATATACAACTTGATAACCACATTTGCACCAATGTTTGGTTTCTTAATGCCCTGTACAATTTCTTGAGCTAGCATGATGTTCTCAGATATGCTTCTTCCTTTGACAAAACCAGATGGTTTGCTGAGATGATTCTGGGGAGTATTGGGGCAATTCTGGAACAAATGAGCTTGGAGATGATTTTATTTATGAAGTTGCTCAAGCTGATTGGTCTAAACTCATTGAGGGAATTGGGAAATTCAACTTTAGGAAGTAAAACTAGACATGCTTGAGTCATGTGCCTTGGCATTGAGCTTCCACAGAAGAAGGCAAGGACAACCTTAAGCAGATCATGTTGAATGACTTCCCAGCATTTTTGGAAAAATTTGCCATTAAGGCCATCAGGACCTGCTGCACTATTGGGGTTCATAGAAAACACCACTTGTTTGAGCTCCTCCATTGTAGGCATTTTGGCAAGCATCTCATTATCCTCTGGAGTAACCATTGCAGAGATGCAGGATAGTAAGTCTTCTCTGATAGTTCCCCCTGGATCAGTGAATAAGGCTTCAAAATGTTCACAGGCAGCCTGTCCAATGGTTTCATCACCTTGTAACCACTGACCCTCCTCATCCTTGATTTTATGAATGAATAGCTTCCTCCTCCTCCGTCTGATCAAGCTGTGGAAATACCTAGAATTAGCATCCCCATCCTTGAACCATTGGAGCTGTGTTTTTTGTTTGAGAACAGACTCCTCAATCTTCAAATGTTTTATGTACTGGGCATTGATTTCATGTAGGGTAGTCCTGTCCTCTTCACTGTTAGATTGAGCCCATGCTTCCTCAGCTTTCCTGAGCTTTTCCTAAAAAATTTTGGCTTGCTGGAAGATGTCACCATACTCCTGCCTTGACCAGGTGCTTAGGGCAGTACATAATGCTTTAATTTTCAGATGAAAGATTCTCATGGCATTGCCTTGGACAGGCCTTTCCCAAACTTATTGAACCAAAGGCATGAAGGCTGCATTCTCAGTCCAACAGTTGAGGAATTTGAAGTATTTCTTGGTAGAATCAGGCCTTACATTCATATCCATGAGAAGTGGAGAGTGATCAGATCCTGTAGAATCCAGGTGGGAGATTGTGGTTGCAGAGAAGGTGGCCAACCAGTTGTCATTGACTAAACCTCTATCCAGCCTTTTCCACACAATAGAACAGGGACCTCTGCCATTTGACCAGGTGTATCTGGGACCATAGTAACCAAGATCAGTTAAACCACAGTCCTCAATCATGCTCAAAAACTCCATACTTTTGTTTATTTGATAGGGCATGCCTCCTATTTTCTCCTCAATAGAAGCAATGACATTAAAATCCCCAACTACACACCAAGGGACAGTGCATAGTGAAGATCTCAATCTAAGTGATTCCCATAGAGGTCTTCTCATGATAGGTTTGCATTTGGGGCATAGACCACAGCAATGAGAAACTGTTCCCCTGCTTCAGTGTGTCTCAGCTCAATAGTTAGCTGTTGCTCATCTTGTTCAAGAATAGTGCCAGTACAATCTTGGTTCCAAAAAATCCAAATCTTGTTGTTGATGTTTGAGGCAGAATACTGCATGTTGAGTTGTGTTTTATAGTGGTTGAGATGGGTGCTATCCAGGAAAGGTTCCAGGACAGCTATGAAGGAAAGGTTGTGAATTTGTTTTAGAATTCTGAGCCTTTCAATGGCTCCAAGGGTTCTGATTCCTCTTACATTCCATATGATTGTACTAATCATTGGAAGGGGAGGGAGGATCTGTGGGTTGGTGGAACACTACTACTTCTAGCAGCTCTACTTCTTGTTAACCTTGGTGAGAGCTTCATTCTGGATGGAATTCCTGTAGGTGTAGTACTGTCTTGGTTTAAAATTGGGTCACCATTGACTGCAGCTATCAGGAGATCACAATGATGCTCTTCTTCATTTGTAGAAACCATTTCATCATTCTGATCCTCACTTTGTTCATCCTCAGATTGGATTGGCTTGTATTCATCCTCCTTGGGGGAATATCTGTTGAGTGGGCCTTCTTCAGGGACCAAATCTAGAGGGGGCAGATGCTGGTTTTCTCTGGGAATATTGGTTGGGACTGGAGTGGCTTTATGGACTTTGGAGGTGGGGCTAGCATCATTGGTGAGAATATATGATTCAGTTCTATCAAAGGTTGGGTTAGTATTGGACAACAATGGTTGGGAGAGTGAAGGATTGGCTAACAAAGAGGACATGTAGGCAGAGGATTCCTCAATTGCATTATGGGCCACATCACCTCCTTTTTGGACTGTAGGATTCTGGTTATCATCAGGAGGCTCAAGAGGCTCAGATATGCTGATACTTGCATTTTTCTTTCTCATAGCTTTCCTCTTCTTCTGACTGGGTTTATTCCTTGTTTTCTGAATTTGTACCTGAAAATCAGCTGCAACCTGTGCTTTTCCTTTGAGGAGAGATCTCAATTGTGCAGAGTGCTCTTCTTCAGAATTGAGGGGTTCAGAATCCTCCTCAGCAAACTCAGTTGCAGAAAATTGGACTGTTTGCTTTTCTGAATTTGTGATAGTGGTTGCAGGGGTCTGATGGTCAGTCCTATGGTCAACCAACTGTGCAGAGGCACACTCATGCAAAACATGAAGAAACCCTACCCCCTTTGGGACCACAACATGAATATCTAAAGGTTTCTCCTGACAATTCTCCATTCCTCCTTCAGCTTCACCAGAATTGCAAACAGGTATAGTAGGGGGAATTGGGGGAATGGGTTGATTCTGGGCACCAGAATCTTCACTCCTCTCCAGTTGAGCTGGAGGATTGATAGAAGCCATACCTGGGGGTTGTGATGTCATTTGCTGGGAGCCTTTTTGAATGACTTGCACTTGTTGCTGAGTAGAAGGCTGTTTTGGGAGGTACACCTATTGTTGCTTTTTCCCTTGATTGGTTCCTTTGAAGTTTTTTCTCTTTTGAGTTTGCCATTCTTCTTCTGTTATTTCGGCCACTGCATTTTGATGTTCTGCTTCTTTTTGGTGTTCCACTGCTTTTGGTTTATCATTTTGATCCTGCATTACCTTTTTTGGCTTTCCTTGTTATTTGTTGCCTTGATTCTGCTTACTTGATTCAGCTTTGTCTGAGCCCTTCTGCATGGTCTTAGCCCTGGAAAGTTGTTGCTGCAGCTGCTTCTTCTTCTTTTTTCTTCTGTATTTCAAAGTCCCTATGTCTAACAGGGCAGGCTTGTACTAAGTGGCCTAAGTGTCTGCAGTGATTGCAATAGTTAGGGATGTTGTCATATTGAACCTCAAGCCATTGGCCATCTCCATTAACATCCTGATCTTCATCATACCCTAACCAAACATGAGTTGGTCTTTCTTTAGTGAGGTCAATCTGCATCTTAACCTTCACTACACTTCCTCTAGTTTTCTGGAAAGAAGCCAAGTCTAGGAATAGAGCTTTGCCCACTGGGGATAACAGGGGGGAGAGAATCTCCATGTAGTACATATGCCACGGTAGTTCTGGAATCATAACCCAAACAGGAACAACTGAAAAATCCTCATTGGGTTTAAAGATGGGGTTCCATGCTTCAATTCTCATCAGATGGCCTTGAATGTACATATGCTGCTTGGACCAAACAGTAGTATGATCATACTTATTGTCCAAGTCAATATAGACAGTCTTTGCATTGAAGTGGGCAATTTTGACACCACCTCTAAGCTCTGTTTGTGCTATGAAACTTTTTCTGATCACTTCCATCCTTGGCATAGTGTTTGCAAACTTGCCCACTAATGTAAACTTGCACCTATCAGCAAACTTAACCATGTAGTCCTCTCTTTTGAAAATAACTGCAGGCTTGCCTTGTTTAGTAGTGATGACAGGTGGGGAGAATTCAATGGGGGCCAGTTCAGCTTCATGTCTAGCCCTTAGCCTGGTGACATAGGATTGTGTGACTGTGGGTGGTAAGGGAGGGGGGTTAGCAGGTTGTTTGGATTTATTGTGGTTATTGTTGAGCTGGGGGGTATTACTGTTAGCAGGGTTAGGGTGAGAGGCCTGTTTTGGTTTTTCCTGGGCTGTGTTATTAGGCTTTTGGTTTTTCCTTTGGTTGGTTGGTTTATCAAAGTTGGAGGAAATATTGGGAGGAGCTGTATGAGATGGTTTGTTATGAGGTTGTGCATTGGGGACCTGGTTGCCTGAATCAGTGTGTTTCGGTGCTATGGGAACTGAGGGAGTAGTGATGATACCTGATCCTTGAGGGTGAGCATCTGCAGGGCCTACAGCTTCCTTTGCAGCTAACTGTGGAGTTGAAATTGTTAGTTGAATTGCTGTGGCAGTGTGGAGATCATTTGGAAGAGTTTGGTGGTTGGGAACATCAATAGTGGTAGAGGAAGGTTTCACTAAGTTGCCTGATGGTCTTTGATCAGCTGCATCATTGTTCCTCACCAGCTGTGGCATAACTGGGAGTTCCAAAGGATCAGAAGAACCAGACTCTCCATTGGGATGTTGAGAAAAATTGGACTCATTCTCCTTGCAAGCTACAGGAACATCTCCAATCAACATAGCCTGCTGAATAGGGCCAGAATTGGCATTGGGAAAGTCATTCCCTTGATCATTAGAAACAGTTTGGGATTGGTTTTACATCAAATGGTCCACCCTAACCCCCTGTCTGGCCAACTGGGGAATAGCTGGGCTATACAAAGATTGTTTAGGGTTGATTTCTTCAATGGTTTGATGAGAAATTTCATAGGAACTTTCCTTATACCCCATATGTTGGTTTCCCATCAAAGAATGCAGGTGAACTGGGCTGGAGCTAACATTTGCATTTGGTCGAACATCTTTGGATGAACAAAGTTCCTTGGAACCTTTTTGGATATCCGAGGAGATTGGAGCTTGTAAAATTGGCTGTGATGGATTGGGAGCATTCACCTGAGGTGCAGAAATCATTTGGCATTGGTTTTGGGAGCCAATTATCCCTGGAACCCCATGGCCGGCTAATTTATGAAGGTCTGAGTTCAGCAGGTGATCATGGTGGGAGATTTCTTGAATAGACTGACCTGAAACTTGGTAGATATGATCCTTAGGAGTTTTTGAGTGTATTCCAATTGCTGGTTTGCTCCCAATTGGCCCAGAATTGAGAGAAGCATTTTGTATAACACCTGGGGAAGGCAGACTTCCTGGGATCGTGGGTTGTAAAATTGGAGCTGTGGTTTGGTACCCATGTGAAATTGAAGGTGCAAACCTGTTCTCCTCACCAAGAGGAACATTTTGGTACCAAGCATTTTCGATTTGACCGGCTGGAACTCCTGTTCCAGTCACCTGTGCTACGCTGGAGTTTTTCACTTGGTCGTTCCCGTCGGTTCCCTCGGTGAAAATGGCTGATTTTTGGTCGAGAGGTGCGCCTTGTGATGGAGAAGAATCTCCACGGCTTGGAATTTCAGGATTTGACCCAGAATCGCCTTGGGAAATATTTAAAGGTCCCAGGAGATTTTTTTCTACAGTGATCTCAACGTCTTTTTGAAGATTCGTAGTGATTGGGTGGGTGTTTTTTTTTATGATTCTTGGATGCTTGTGTGCGCCTTGGCAGGACGCATGTTTTGCATCTGGTCCGGTGGTTTTTGTTGACCGGACGGCGAGTGGGGAGCCATTCCGGCGTACGTGAAAGTGTTGGAATGGGGCTTTCCCTATGATTTGAAGTTAGAAAAGTATGTAAATTGTAACCACGCTATCAAAAAATCAAGTTGCAGTTCAGATTCGAAAGGAAAGTCATAAGTTCTAGACAATATGGGAGATTTCAGATGTTAAGAGGATGCTAGCACTATCTTGTATCACCTAAAAAAGGGTGTGTGGTGTGGAAGGTACATTATGCATTGAGTTGTGGATTCTTGACTAGTATTACAGTAATCGCCTAGTTGTTAGTTGCTAAGGTTTAGGCTCCACTACATGGCGCAGAAGATTTATGTGAGTATTTTTCATGAGATGATTGTGTAGGAGTGATGTGTCAATCATTTGAGTGGTAAAGCTGAGATCGGATAGGGAGATTCATGTATTCTCGAGGTTTAGGGACTAGATGTTCTCAAATGCAGTCTATTCCTTGGTTGCGGACCGTGAAGGTATGTTAAGGGTTAGACAACTGATTGTATATGTTGTGGATATATTACTGTGGGTTTTGGAAGGTTATTTACCTATTTTACGATGATCAAAATTGATTGGGGGGCCCATTTGCAGGCCTAATTAGAATGTGTATTTTGCATCAGATAGGGTTTGTTTACTTAACACAGCTATTGCTGGGGGTGTGCTAGCGGATAGAGTTAACCTTATTCATGTCCTGAGTTGTTCCATGTGTTATGCTCTTATTCTATGATGGGTTGTGAGACTACTTGTCTATTCACACACATGACGTGGTTTTGTTTGGGCCTTGTGATGAGATTCGAGCGAGATTGCTCCTAGGGTGTTGAATTGGTTATTGTGCCTTAGCCGTGTTTTTCCTGTCTGTGGTACGTTGTGCTATCCGTTTCTCCATGGTTCTGGCCTTGCACTTCACGCGTTTGTTGTTGATACGCATGTGGTTGTTGATTGTGAGCGTTATGGATAGATGGGTATTCCATGTGGATCAGTATGTTTGGATCGGGCTACGTGCCACAACGGAGTTTCGATAGGAGACAATTCTTTGTGTGCTTTGCTTCCCCCTTGTGAGGTGGGTTCATAACATTATGCTTTGTAGTGGTATTTGTTGAACTTGTTGGGTGGTTCTCTTATTTGGTTCTCCTTGTGTCTTTGGTTATATTTAAGTTGTGGCTTGTTGGGTGCAGATTGCGTTATATGTGGCTCTAGGTGACATTGTGTGTGGCATGTCGGTCGGACAACTTGTACTGGGTGAGATAAGGTTATTGGACATGGAATTAGAGCAATCAGATCTGGATAAGGTATGTATGGAAGAATAAAGTCATTAGTCAGCTCAAAATTTGGCAACATACCTTATCGGAAGAATAAAGTCATGGGTCATTGTGGATTAGTTGACCAAATCAATGCGCATTCTGGTTACTCTCATATCTACTTTCCTACCTTTCTACTACCGTCGCATCCACGCTTTCTACTTGAGTTTTTACTGTCACATACTTCCTCCACTTTGGTTGCTACTGTTAAGTATATTTCTTCTACCTTGACCGTTGTTGTTGCATCTATGTCTTCTATCTTGGGTGCTACTGTTACATCTATGTCTCTACCTCATTTGATACGGTTACATACATCCTTCCACCCTGTTTGTTGGTGTTACCTAGTTGTTGGTAGTTTGGTTGTTAGTGTTTTGTGCAAATTGATATGATAGGATCATGTTGCACTGTCACGACCCAAAATCCACTAGTCGTGATGACACCTAACCCAACCCGCTAGGTAAGCCAACTAATAACTATCCAATTCCAATAATATTAATAAGACAACTAGACAAAAGGAATTCTCTAAATCGTATACATTTCCGAAGGACTGGTAGTACACATCATGAGCTCCTAAGAATAGAGTTTACAAAGATGATATGAAGTAAATACATCTTCTGTTTAAGAAGTACATAAACAGAGTTTTATAAATGTAAGGCAACCATGAACAAGAGGCAGCTACAATAGGGAAACAGGTACATCTTCAAATCCAGCTCCCATCGAACAACACAACAACAACAGCCAACATCTGCACGCAAGGTGCAGAAGAGTAGTATGAGTACAACCGACCCCAAGTACTTCAATAAGTAACAAACCTAACCTTAAGATGAAAGTAGTGACGAGCTGGAACATAGGTCGGGTCCAATACCAAATACCAACAATAGTTTATAACAATGTGAAGAAAATAACAAAAGAAATAACTCGGACTTTAAACTGCTCAGCTTTTTCGTAATTCCCGAAAATAGTTCCACTTTTCAAGTATATCAGTGAAAACCCAAATCCTTTACCGAAATCGTCGAAAAATATGAGATAGTTTGGAAACTGTAATTTTTCTAAAAATCCTTTCCACAATAACTAAGATGTTTCATTTTCTTTCCAGATAGCAAGTGTAAAATATCTCTCTATGCTCATATACCAATATGTACAGCATGAGAAAAAAATGCATCTTTATGCCTGTATGTCATGTGTGCATGTCAATGCCATGTATCTCAGAGATGAATCATGTACTCACACTCTCAGAGTGCTCAATCTCACTGTCTCACACTTTCTGTTCATCATGCCCAATCACTCAGTACCTTATACGACCAATCCCGCCCAGGGAAGATCCATCCCGGATTATACACATCAACTGACCAATAGTCACTCAGTAGTGAGCACGGCCAATCCAGCCCATGGAGAAGATCCATCTCCAGGTATATAATGCTTCGGACAAGATCCATGTCCAGGGAAGATCCATACCTCAAAATAATCAACAACACTCACTGGAGGTGCTTACGGACTCCGAAGGGGATCCTATAGCCCAAGCGCTATCATAAAATCAATATAACCGGTGCGGCGTGCAGCCCGATCCCATAACTGTCACTCATAATCAGCCTCTCGGCCTCACTCAGTCATCAATCTCTCTAGTTTCACTCACGGGCTTATTATATCATGAAACTAGCCCGACAACAATGATATGATGTATCAATAAATAACAACTGAGACTGAGATATGATATGAATGCATGAATATGACTGAGTACGAAATATCAGTAAAATCAGTGAGATGACAGCAAGAAATGACCATTATGGGTCCCAACAGTATCAGCATAAAGCCTAAACATGATATCTAGCATGATTGATAGCTCAATTACTTTATCACATGGTGAAAACACGGATATCAACAAAGTAAGACCACTATACAGTGCCATGGAACAACGGAGTCACAATTCCTATGGTGCACGCCCACACGCCCGTCACCTAGCATGTGCGTCACCTCAATACTAATCACATAACACGTAATTTGGGGTTTCATACCCTCAGCACTATGTTTAGAAGTGTTACTTACCTTGAACAAGCCAATTCCAATACTGAGCAAGCCAAGTGATGCTCCAAAAATGCCATCACGTGCATAGCGACCTCCGATCGGCTCAAAACTAGCCAAAAGCAACTTAAATACATCAAATAAAGCCCAAGGAAACAATTCCAAATGATAAAGATTGAATCCTGAATCAAAACTCAAAACCAGCAAAAAATACACCCGGGCCCGCTCCTCGGAACTCGACAAAACTCACTAAATCCGATAACCCATTCAATTACGTGTCCAACCATACTAGCTTCACTCAATTCCGACTCCAAATCGATGTTCAAAACTCAAAAATTCATATTATGAAACTTTAGGCCAAAACCCCCAATTTCCTCTTTAAAATCGATCAACCAAATGCTAAAATCGAAGATAGATTCATGAAATATAACCAAAACCAAGTAAAGAACACTTACCCCAATTCATATGGTGAAAATTTCTTCTAAAATCGCCTCAATCCGAGCTCCATAGCTCCAAAAATGTTAAAATGACTGAAAACCTCGAAATAGAATACTTTATACTTCTGCCTAAACATCCTCTTTCGCGAACGCAGGAAAACCATAGCGTTCGCGATGAACCAATTATCAGCCACAAGCCTCGCGAACGCGGCACAAGCCTCGCGAACGCAATGAAGAAAGGTCCTCCAGCTCCAGCTCCCAGCTCAACTCTACGCGAACACAATCCCCCATACGCGAACGCGAAGAAGACTTGCCCCAACACTACGTGATCGCGAGACATACTTCGCGATCGCGAAGAACAAATGCTAGTGCCATCAAAATACACTATGTATTCGCGATACATGTCATGCGAACGCGATGAAGGGCTGTGACACTAGAAACCAGCAGAATACAACAGTGCCAAAATGAAGGAGAATGGCCTGAAATCAATCTCAAACTTGCCCGAGCTCCTCTGGACCACGTCCAAACATACCAACAAGTCCCATAACATAACACGGAACTACTCGAGGCCTCAAAACACACATAACAACATCGAAATGAGGAATCACACCTCAATTCGAAATCAATGAACTTTGAAACTTCAAACTTCCACAACTGATGCCGAAACCTATCAAATCCTATCCGATTGACCTCAAATTTTGCACACGAGTCAATTTGACATTGCGGACCTGTTCCAGATTCCGGAATCGGAATCCGGCCCCGATATCAAAAAGTCAACTCCCGGTCAAACTTCTTAAATTTCAACTTTCGCCATTTCAAGCCAAATTCCATTACGGACCTCCAAATCACAATCTGGACGCGCTCCTAAGTCCAAAATCACCCAACGGAACTAATGGAACCATCAAAAATCTAATTTGAGGTCAAATACTAATAAGTCAAACTTGGTCAACTCTTTCAATTTAAAGTTTCCTAATTGAGAATCGTTCTTCCAAATCAACCCTGAATAACCTGAAAACCAAAACCGGCGATTCACATAAGTCATAATACATCATACAGAGCTACTCATGCCCGTAAACTACCGAGCGAAGTGCAAATGCTCAAAAAGATCGGTCGGTCGTTACATCCTCCCCCATTTGAACATTCGTTCATCCTCAAACGTGCTAGAGTTGTTCTCAAAGCCATCAAACCACAGTGTAACCTTACCATGCATATACCCGGGGGTGATCCCAGTGACCCTGTCCCATATAGGCCCGACATCACAACATAACTAAAGATCATTACTCCAACCTTAGCACATAAGCCTTAGAATCAAATTTCCAACATACGGAATTTCTATAAGATCAGAATATTGCATCTACACACTGTATAAATCTGAACAAGCTGTATCAAGCCTTCACCATAACCCAAGATGTAATCACATAATATACCACATAACTCAAATACTCATAGCGATAATTTCCAATCAGAATAGTTGCTTAGAACAACCCAATACCGGTAATGAACATCATACCAAACAAAGCCTCATTCTAAAACCGTTGTACACTACCGATGATGAAAGAAACACGCAGAAAATCATATTCGTTCATCAGATCAGCAAGTCATGGAGCTCCCTCTCCTTCGACAAGAACTAGTCTAAGCTGACTTTTGATATTATCCTTCTAACCATGTTGTAATCAATTCCGATAGTATCCATTATAGGTCCAATGACCTCCTCTCATCCAACACGACCACTCTAGTGACATGACGCATTAATAATATCTAAAGACACAACCCGTGCGATCCGTGCCCTAATAAGCAACATTCCAAATGTACTCAAACATGGAAAATGACTCAAACAAGAGAACCGTCTTGCAAGCTCAACGAGTACCTCCACAACGTAATGCTAAGAACCCATCACACACCGCAAAGCCAAAACACACGAATCTAACACAAAGGATCGTACCTCAATGTAACTCCGCTAATATGCGTGATCCCATCCAAATGCTGGTCCATATTATATACCTCGAGCCACACTGCTTAAAATTAATAACCACGCGAAATTCGACATCAAGTACCCAAAGTGCATTACCATAACCACGGAGAGAAAATAACACAATACTATAATCTGGAAAGAACATAGCCAACGCGCAATCAATCATGCAATACCCAAATACTCATCTCCCTCAAATTCCGCTATAAAGCCCAAATAGAACCGCACCGTGTGTGCATATAAACCACGAATCGCAACCCCTCGTAGCATAGACGAGTAACTCACAGATCATTTCAAAACACGAATAAGCTCAACAACAATTGAATGGCACATCCCCAAATAATAGCAGTATGGAGCAAACCAATCCGGCTCGGTGCAGAATACGCATCCTAATTGGGCCTACCAATGGACCCCCAAATCAGCTCTAGTCACCCACAAATAGATAAATAACCCTCCAAAACTCCACAATGACTGAATTATATTCGGCCACAACTTCACAGTCCACAACCATGAAACAATCTGCTCATGAGAACTCCTAGTCTTCAAATCTATAGAATACACCAATCACCATATCTGATCCCAACTCCACCGCCCGAATGTCTAACACATCTCACATACACGACCATCCCACGAGGAATACTTCTATAATCTTTCCATGCCATAAAGAAAAATTTGAATATCAGCAGTCGATCAACTAGGAGAGTGCCGCAATACCAATGAAGTATCCGTAAATCAAAACACATTGCCCCTTTTGAAATGTACACACTCATCAAGCCATACCAAATAGTAATATCATTTACCTAATCATCTGAAACCGTCCATGCTGCCTAAGAATTTTATGACCTTCCCTTCAAAACTGAACTGTGAGCTCGCTCATTCAAATCTCAATCCCACACAATACACCGCATATACCATGCCATCATATGAAAAATAAGAGAACTTCATAATCCACTTCGAGTCACAAGCAACTACATAATCAATCAGCCAAGGATTATCCATTTGATCCCATCCGATAGAAAATCACAATACTCAACATGCTCGTTATGCTGGTAGGAAATATCCATCTCAAACCGCGGTAGAATCATCAAGATACTTGGAATCCATTGCACATAATCAAGCCATCAAATTGAATCTCTCTAACTCAACCAAGCCACGTAGGTTGCCAACCCAGACGTATGCCACAAAGCACCGTGTACGAAACTAACCACATACATAAACGCACCCCAAACGAAACCCGACACACTATCCAGTTACCTACGTGATCCCAAACTACCTACCAAGACCTGTTCCCATTTTCCTCGACGTTTCTTCCGTAAATTGCCCTTTGAATT